>NC_056736.1:251901287-251948787 GCF_019279795.1 Protopterus annectens | reverse complement strand
AGGAGCTGGTGGACTGGTGCACAGAGTGAACAACTCTTTTAGGTAACTAGGACCATGTTTATGAATTTGTGATACATTTCATTATCAAGGAAATGTTAGCTATGTTTTTTACCATTCATTTGACTTTCCTAATATTACAAAGATTATTTTTAAAAATTGGAGGTTTCTAGCTGGGTTTAATAATTTAGCCACATGGTAGGCACTTGCCTCATTATTGTTAATAAAAGAGGTTCAGAAACGTTGAAGAAATGCTTATTACAGAAGACAGTGCCAGGAGGAAGAAAGGAAGCCTTGTACTTTTGTACAAATTTATTAAAAGGAACCATACTAAACATGTTAAAATGAACAAAAAAATATATATTTCTTCTAGGCATTTCAATTGTATATCTAAATATTTGATCTGATGTTGACAATTTTAATTCTGTCCCCACCATATGGGTTTGGATACGATCCCTCAGATCTGACTCGACCATTCCAAGTGGCAACCACAAAACTCTTGAGCTACTCCCTTAACCACAGTGCACCAACCCCAAGTACCTAAGATCTCATTTGCCTCTTTCCAGCAAAAGATGTGGTGATAAGTGATTCCCTTTTCTCTTTAAAAAATCCTTTTCTTCCTCGTTCAGTCTAATTACCGATTACACTTACCCTTTTTTTCTAAAACCTTCTCTATTTTTTCACTTTTACACTCATGGCAGAGGTGGCACGCAAAACCAAGGGTCCAGAGATTCCTTTTTTGACAGACCCTTCCAGCGCTACTGAAAGGAGGCCAGATTGTACCCCTCTGGAGGCAATTGGGGGTTGATTATCCCTGCACCAGAGATCCTAGCTAGAGATAACAACAATGGGTGCAGAGGATCATTTCCAGAAGTTATATAATACCCTTTTCCCTTTTTCCTCCAATCTCAAGAAAAATCCCTGATGTTCCACCCAGTCAGAAGGAACAAGCAGCACTTCAAATACAAAAGTTGCTAGAAAAAACAGTGATCCAAATGGTCCTGGCAGACCAGACAGAATCTGGAACTTACTCAAGATTCTTTTTAGTGAGAAACAAAACAGGAGACTGGAAACCAATCCTGGATCTCAGCAAATTGAACAAATCAGTTTGGTGCACCAAGTTTCAGATGGTCAGGATTCGGTCCATTCTCTCATTTCTGGGCAAGGACAACTGGATGTGCTTGACAGACCTTCAGCATGCGTACTATCACATAAAGATAAACAGGTGGTCCAGAAGGTATTTAAACTTCTGGCTGGGAGCCAGTTATTACCAATTCAGAGTTCTGCCCTTTGGTCTTACTATAGCCCCCAGAGTGTTCACCAAATGTATGGCAGTAGTAGCAGCTCACTTGAGAATGCAAAGATTCTGGGTGTTTCCATATTTAGATGACTGGCTCATTACCAACCCGACCAGGCATCAATTAACAGAGGTAAGAAGTCAGGTTCTTCGGTCACACTGCTTTCTGGGGATAACCATAAACTACAGAAAATCTCAATTGAAACCTACTCAAAAGTTGGAGTTTATAGGAGCATTGTTCAACACAAAGTTAATGATAGCTTCAATGCCTCTTCTAAGAGTTCAAACATTAAGTGCACAGGTCAGGAAAATAATCGGCTGTACAGGCCTCAGGATCGATGGCAGCAACAATAACTCTAGTACCATTAGCCAGGATTTATGTGAGAATTAACAATGGATGCTAGCCACACAATGGTCAATACTTTATCAGCCTATGTCAACCCTAATATGTATTACTCAGATTTGTAAGTGAGATCTCAAGTGGTGGATTCAATCAGAACAGGTTCTGCAAAGCCGTCCATTCAGTCCCCTCAGCCCAAGGCCATAGTGACCACGGACACTTCCCAGTTAATGTGTGTGGGGGGGCATTATCTGAAGAAAACAGTCCAAGACACTTGGTCCCCTGAAGAGGCCAATTTGCATATCAATGTCCTAGAGGTGAGAGTGGTACTTTAGTATTGTAGGCCTTTCAAGAAGCCCTCCCCTCAGGGACAATTGCAATTCAAATGGACATGTCAGTAGTTTGGTACATCAACAAGCAAAGAGGGACCAAATCTTACCCCTTGTGTTGAGAAGTACTCAGAGTATAGCAATGGGCAAGCTCTTCCAATTACTTTCTCATTGCAATGCGCATTCCAGGGAAGTCCAATGTGATAACAGACAAGCTGAACAAGTGTATTCTTCTACTTCATGCATGGTCTCTCAAAAAATGTGATGGATATGATTTTACATCAGTGGGCCAGCCTTGCTGGAATCTTTTTACCTTTCCCCTAAACAACAAGTGCAGCAGCTACTTTGCCGTGATCTTCCTTCTGGAGGATTCACCAATTGGCCTGTTGGCCTTTCTTATGCCTACTCACCAGTCTCAGTAATTTCCAAGTTTCTGCAGAAACCTGCCAGGTTGAAGAGCAAAGTGATCCTCACTGCACCTTTTTGGCCTCGACAGATTTGCTTCCCCTTCCTTTGGCCTCATTTACTCCACCAACCATGGATTCTGAATCCGACTCCAGACCTCCTGTCTCATCCAAAAGGCATGATTCATACAGACATACCGAACCTCAGGCTAACCGCCTGGCTTCTCCAACTCCATTAAAAGCCGAACAACCTATGCTGTACTCTCGAGTCCATCACATACTTTTACTTCACATAAACCATCACCAGGTAAACTCTACTCCAGCAAATGGAGAAGATTTGCTTACTGGGCCCACAACAGTAATGCTGATCCATTTTCAGCCCCTTTGCATAGTATCCCTGAGTTCTTAGCCAGAATTTTTTAGAAATGGAGCTAGCTTCTCCACAGTGAATGTCCAGTTAGCAGTGATCTCAAATTTCCACACAGGATTCAAAGGTGCTTTTGTTGCTTATCATAGACTATGCAAAACCTTTTTGCGAGGTACTCTTCTTCTAAGACTACCTTTTAGAGACCCTACTCCCCATGGGATTTTAATCTCATTTTACAGCAGCTAACTCAAACCCCCTTTAAACCAGCAGCTAAATGTGAACTAAAGTATCTCTCCTGGAAAACAATTTTTCTAGTACCCAATACTTGTGCGAGAAGAATTTCAGAAATTCAGGCCTTGAATTCGAAACCACCTTATTTGATCTTTCCAAAGACAGAGTCACTTTAAGAACTAACACTTCCTTTCTCTCTAAAGTGGGTTCAGAGTCTAATATTAATCAATCTATCAATTTGCTGGTTTTCTTCCTCAGATTTTCTAATAAAGGTGAATACACGTTGCACTTATTAGATGTCCACAGGCAATTACGTTTTATACCTGCACAGAACAGAAAGTATCAGAAAGACTGACCAGTTATTTGTCTCACTTTCTGACATAAAACTAGGAAAACCTGTTGCCAAAATTGCTCTATCTAGATGGCTTACGGATTGTATTTCATATATATATATATATATATATATATATATAGAACAAATTGGATATTACCTTATCCAAACCATTATGAGCTCATTCCACTAAAGCCATGGCTACTTCATCATTCTTTCAATCTAGAGCTTCCATGTGCAGCATTTGAGCTGCAGCTACTTGGGCTACTCCCCACACATTTGTCACTCATTACAAATTGGATATGATCTCCAGGAGCAGAGCATCAGTTGATTCAGTGGTGCTCAGGAATGTCCTTCCTTGAATCCACCCAGGGATGTAGGTAGAGGATTCTGTCCCATATGTTAAGGACAGAGTGAAAGTTGACAACATCAGCTAAAGCAGCTATGTACTCACTATAACATTCCATCTGGGTTGTCCATTTTCATTCTTCCTCAAGTCCCCTCCCACCAACCCCATGCCCTGAAGTATCCTGGAAGAGCAAGTGTTTTTTTAATTAAGCCATAGTCTCCTCTATCTATTTTTTCAATACTTCTTTCTGCTGATTTTAGCAAGCAAGATCTGAGGTACTTGGGGTTGGTGGATTGTGGGTAAGGGAGTAGCTTGAGAGTTTTCTTATTGCCTCAAGCTTTTGCCACGGCCAAATCAGATCCGAGGGATCAGATCAGAACCCATATGCTGAGGAAGAATGAAAATGGACAACATAAATGGAACATTATGGTGCATACATACTTCTTTGCTAATATAGCTTATTGTGACCAATGTCCAGAATTTGTACTTTAATATCTGTTTGTGTATGTATATATATATATATATATATATATATATATATATATATATATATATATATATATATATATATATATATATATATATATATATACATATATATATATACACACACACACACACACACACACACACACACACACACACACACATACACACATTTGATTCCAAAGAGTACATTTGGTAGGTGCATTTAAATGCCTGCAGCCATCCAGTCATTAATGAAATTGTAAATTTTAAGGAGGCTGTTAATTAAAAGAATACTTGTTCAATAATGGTGGGTGTGTTTAAGAAAGAAACCAAATGCTATGCCCGTAGATAATGCACGGCCAGACCAATTACAAAACAAACACAGTTGGCCAGCAAATGTAACAGATGAAATCAGCCCAAAACATAAGTAGATAAAGCAATTTAATTGTATAAAACAACAGACCGGTTTCGGCAAAAATATGCCTTCTTCAGTGTTGGAAAAAACATAATTCATGTGAGGTTTTATTTATGTTTCCTCGTATGTACTATAATGTTCTCTCAGTCTGACAAGCTGTTTCTGAAAACAAAAGTGCATACTGGCAGAGTTTTCCCTGTGTTATAAAGGTCCAGGTTTTATTTTTGTCACTTTTTTTCTGTAGAGTGGATCTCCTTATAAGTGTTATATTCTGCAGTAGCATTGTCTTACTGTAGTCTCTAATCCCTGCAGTTCCCAGGATTCTCACCCTAAGCATCTCTTCCTCTGTATTTTGTGAAAGATATATAATTAAATAAAAATAAAGTTTAAAATATTTTCAGAAGGCCACTGCAATTGAAGTTTCTTATCAAAAAGACCTCCCCTACAAACAAGTAAAACCAATTTGGAAATATGTTCTTACTTTGGTATTGTCTGAACACTTGTACATCACTAAGACAACTTCTTGGAGAACAAGAAAATAGTACTTTCCTATAAATAGACACTACTTTGTCTTCTCCAAAGATGAAGTAGTACTTCTGAATGAAAGAATAACAGTTCTTATTTTAATTATGTGATCTTTTGTTGGATCCCAGAATATTGCATATTATAGGGTCACAGGAGATACTAGGCTAATGGCTTAAGAGCCCTTATAAGCCTAGCCATTGTTATCTAAATTTTACCAGATTTCCAATCTCTAAGGGCTAGAGGCTGGCTTAGGTCTGTGCCTATGCCTCTGAGTATTTTACAGACTGCCCCATCCATAAGGGACATGGGCACCACCCCAGGACAGAATTTACGATTTCACATCCATTGATCCAAACTGCTTCTGATGAGAGTCAGGGAAGGGCTCTGTTTTACGTGACTAGGAAGCCTGTTCCAGAGAAGGTGTAATCTCTGAGACACATATCTGTCTCCAGCATGTTTTGTTCATGTTACAAACCAGGTTTAAATTCATGGAATGGTAATCCTTCTGCCATTTGCCTTGTGAATATATAACATCTCCATCAGGACTGGATTTGTGAGTGCCTTGTAAGTTAGGCATAGATCACTCCTTAATAGTCTTAATAATTTGTTTTTGTTTTTATATACTTGAGATGCTAAAGTATGTTGGGGCTTGCTTTGTCACATGTACTATTCTTAGCTCTGAAATTAAGTCAGGGAATAGGAAAAAAGTTAATATTGTTTTCATTAGTTTCCCTCTTCTCAAAGTTTATGCACCCTCAGAGATAATATATATATATATATATATATATATATATATATATATATATATATATGTGTCTACTTCATTTCACCTAACTTCCAATTCACTGACTTTCATTTCACTGACCCCATTTCACTGAAATTTCATTTGACTGACACTTCATTTCACTGACAGTTCATTTGACTGACAAGTATTATTAGCAAGAAAATGGAATATGCCCCCTTCCCCACTGTAGTGCGACCCTGGAGTTAGAATATATAGTTGGGGGTGTGGGGGGCACAGCCCCCCACATCGGGGGGCGCGCAGCCCCCCACTTCATTTCATATGATATTGTTAAGTTTTGATATAATATTGCTTAGTAAAAGAAAAGTAAGTGGGGGGCTTCGCCCCCCACACCCCCCATTTTGGGGGGCTGTGCCCCCCACACCCCCCAACTATATATTCTAACTCCAGGGTCACACTACAGTGGGGAAGGGGGCATATTCCATTTTCTTGCTAATAATACTTGTCAGTCAAATGAACTGTCAGTGAAATGAAGTGTCAGTGAAATTAAATTTCAATCATTTGGTGTCAGTCAAATGGGAGTCAGTGAATTGGAAGTTAGGTGAAATGAAGTAGACCCATATATATATATATATATATATATATATATATATATATTTATTTATTTATTTATATAGAGAGAGAGGGAGGGAGGGAGAGAGCAGGGTAGGGGCAGTGGCTTCCTGCAGAAACAGTTGTTTTGCAGTAGTTTTCATGTTTTTGTTGATAATTAGTTAATATTATGGTATATTGACTTTCAGTATGGTATGGACTTGAAAACCATCTTCCCCCATGGCATGACTGTGTATGGCCAGACTGAAATTTTACCAGTGCTCAAAGTTTAACAATCAAAAAAGGTCAAATAATAGAAGATTCAAAGAGGTAAAATTTAGTGCAACTTGACCCGACACTGCATGGAGAAAAAAGAAAAAACATAAGCAGAAAAAGGAAAACATTGGTCGACTGCATAGTAGCCACTCTGAGTTGAGCAGAGAAACCTAAGAAATAACACTAGAAGACATATTTATGGAAATTAGATAGATGAATAAAAGATTCAATAATTGTATAAGGGACAATTGTAAAAATGAATGAAGTTACTGAGGTTTTAAGTGAGCACTCTGATATGACAGAGGGACTGGTTCAGGAAAGTCAATGATCTTAAGGCTGCTGGCCTCTGAAGCAAGACTTGACTTACTGGCAGCCACATTGGTGGACCAAGAAGATAGGGCAAGACAGAAAAACCTGAGAATCAGTGGAGACCTAGATGGTATAGAAATGAGAGGCTGTAAAAGCTTTGTTAAAAAAATGTTGGTACTTTGGACAAATATGCCAAAAGATGAGCTGTGTTTGGAAAGTACCAACTTGTCTGGATCCCAGTTCGACAATTGGCACTTTCACAACAACCAGTATTATTTTGACTTCCAACTTACAAATTTAGGGAAAGACTGTTGGCCAAATTATGGGAACTAGGGCAAAAATATATATTATAGAGAAGCTGTTGCATTAATAGATTTGGATTTCCCAGCAGCCGCCAGGAAAATGCAGTCTCACCCCAATAATAAAGCAATACTGGGTAAAGGGATGGAGGTACAAGTTAATTTACCAGTTGCTCTAAAAATTATGTTTACAGATAGCAAGAAGACTTTTAGCTCACCAGAGGACACACTGGCCGCCATAAGAATAGGGAAAAAGTCAAGAACTACCAGAACCACAGAGAATGGGGAAGGACAGAAGTCTCAAAGAGAAGGGCAAGGACAGAAGATGACCAAGAGTTGACTGAAGGGAATATTTCCCTTTATTTAAAAGGTATGTTGCATTAAAGGAAATAGTGGACTTGATTGCCACTGCATGAGCAGAAACAAGAGATGGACATGTCTCTTAGTAAAGCGGTACTTTATATAAAGATACTTATGACTTAGCCAAAAATATGTAGCTATGGTAATGATATGACATTTAGCCCTGCAGCATAACCCATAGGAAGTGTCAATCATGTGACACCAATACAAATGTACATATTGTATAAATAAGAAAAGGAAAAATGGTAAGGGGATAGAGGTGCAAATTTGCGATTCCCCATCCATTGATCCAAATTGCGTTTTGAAGAAGGCCAGGAAAGGGATCTGCTTAATGTGAATAGAAAGCCTGTTTAGACAGCACACAATTTGAAATGATAGCTGTAAATATAAAGGAAACATTGCAATTTGGGATAGATAGGAAGGGACAAGATGTGTGCACTTTTGGTGGTAGAGAAATAAACACAATCACAGTAGATTCACACAGATGCAGTACAGAACAGGCAGAGGGTAAACAAAGCAATTCAAATAAGTGACAAATACAAGAAACAAGATAAGCCATTTACTGTGGCTACTTGCAACAGGCACAAGAACATAACTAATGAAGATAGTAGGAAATGAGCTGAGAAAGATGATGGAGAAGAAAGTTTATCTTTGAGCAAATTTTAATGCACCCTTCTTTGGGGGAGATGCATTTTCCACATCTATAGATGCTCACACCTTAGAAAGAATATAGTTGTATACAGTTCACTTCTTTTGGTTATATTATAAAGTTGATGGGAGTGGGAGTAGGTTAAAATATTCTCTGTCTATTTACATAAAATAATGAGTTGCATAGCGGGAGATCCAACAAGAGGTAAAAAAACAAGGAGTCTACTAACACAGGTTAGTAATGTGGATAACACATGTAAGTTGGCTAAAGTTTGAATACTCCTTTATTAGGCATGATCAAAGAAACATAAAAGGAAAACAGGGCAGGGTTGAGAGTAAATGCATACAAGGAGATAGAATCTGCATAAGGCAGCAACAATAAGAAACATATGGAGATGATAATACATTTATATTGGAATGTCAATAGCTTAACAAATCCATTTAAAAGGGCCAGGATAAAAAATATGGTTAAGAAACTGGAGGCACAAATAGCACTTCTGCAGGAGATACATCTGACTCTCCAAGAACATGAGACACTAAATAGAAAAAGATACAAGGTAGTGGTCCATGCAAGTAATAGAAATGCTAAAAAGAGAGAACTAGGTATACTGATGAACTGACACTAACTGAGGAGGAAGACATACTGGAGGATGTAAAAGGCTGTTTAGCAAGATGGAGGGAAAAATTCAGGGCAAACTCAGCTAACAATAGTATCCATATACAACCCACCCATGACAAAATTTGTAGGTCTAAGGAATTCTTGAGGAAGTAGCTGCTGGCAATTATGGGTATGTTTCTTTAGAAATTCCTGTCAGAAAGAGATGAAAAATTAAACATTTGTCTTCTCTGTATCAGTTACTCTGGACAGGAGTAATTTATGAGGCTTGGCTCAGGGTCTTATGAAGGCTCTTGACCCTCCTTAGAAAGCTGTTTAATTGTAAAAGTAAAAGGAATTCCTCTTTTCTTGAAGAAGATCAAGAGATTGAAGCCACTGGAGAATGTGAAGGGACAGATGAGTCTTTTTCCTCAGATGTCTTATTCAGATTCTGACAAAAGTGTGGTAGCTGAATCTCCCTGTGAGGGATTCTCTTTCTCTGAGGCTATCTCAAGGATGAATTAATATTTTAAGTGCGAAAATGGTGAGGTTTCTTAATCCTTCAGAAAATATTATGATTTGTTACAAATGGAATTTCCAGAACCTTCTCCTCACCCTCCAGTTTTGTCTGCTTTGTAGGATGACTTTGTCACAACCTTCAGTTTCCCCTGACAGCCTGCTGTTCCAAAAAAGCAGGTAGATTATTTAACATTCCTCAGTCTTTCAAGTTTTTATAAACCAATCCCAGACATGACCCAAAACTTTTTGCTTTAGTGAGTCCAGCCGCTACTAAACACTTTGATAGCTTTTGACAAGGTTGGGTGAAAAAGAGTATGCTTCTGAAACTTTACTTTTTAGAATTCTAAACTATCAGGCTCATATGTTGAACATTATTCCGGCTAATTGACTAAGTGTGTGGAATATTTTTGCATCAACTTCCTCTTGTGAGTAGAAATCTGCTTTGAGTAATTTAGCATCTTTTGTTTCCCAAATTATTACTCATTGCTTAAAATGTGTTTATGATCCTGTGGATACTACCTCCAGGGCTGCTGCCACTGGTACTGCTTTGAGGAGCTTTGCCTGACCACATTCTTAGAACACACACCCCCCCCCATCCAACAGAAGATGTCAAAAATGAAATTCTGAATTGTTCATCATAGTGATCACAACTGCAGTAGCCTTAGCTACATGGATTTTATTCTGCCAAGGATATAACAGCCAGCGGACAATGGAAGCATTTGCATTCTCTAATAAAATTATAAGGTTGATTAGGAGAATATATGAGGGATCGGAGGTGAAAATTAAAGTGGCTGGTTCCTCTCTTATAATTTCTGTTTTAGCAGAGGAACCAGGCAGGAGTGCCCTCTTGCCCCTTTATTTGCACAACATTTAGAACCAGTGGCAAAATAAAAAAGACACTCAGAAATTCAAGGATATAATTGGCATGGTAGTCAAGAAAAGCTGGCTCTATTTGCAGATGATATTATTTTAAACCTGATAAAACCAGAAAAAGACTTTTCAGTGTTGTGGAACATTCTAAGGCAGTTTCAAATCTTTTGGGATACAAAATTAATGAAGCTAAAACAAAGGCAATTGCTGTAAATTATGTACCCACACATAAATTGGTTCAACAATATCCATATTTATGGGGACATGATAAAATGAAGTACTTAGGAGTATGGACTAAAAAGGATTTTGATGAGGCAGCTAAGGATATGTGGGAAAAGACTAAACAAAAGATAATACAAAAACTGAGAAATTGGGAACTCTGTTATATGGATATGGATAGCAAGCTACAAGCAGTTAGAATGTTTTTAGTCCCTTTAGTATTACACATGCCAGGCATATTTTTATCAACCGGGGAGAAGTTGTGGATAACAATTAATAAAGAGTAGATTTTATCTGGGATGGGAAGATGGCAAGAGTCAAGTGGGATAAGCTGATTCTTCCAACTGAACAAGGTGGTTTGGGATTACCCAATTTGAAGGGGTATTTCAGAGCTACACTGTTAAGGCTCCTAAACATAGCACAAGCAGAAACTTACACTTCAAAGTGGAAAGGGATGATGATGAAATGGGGAGAAGTTCAAAAAACAAGGAGAGATCCTTAAGGAGAATAACAATAGCCATGCAGAATATTGTATTCCTAAAGTAGCAGAAAGTATTCTAATAACTAAGCCAACATGGGAATGGAGAAAGGAGATTCTGCCGATAGGGATGATAGCAATTAGGGATACAGACAATAGGCAAGATGGGCTGGAATTTATTGGAGAAAACGTGTAAAATAACCAAGGTATGGAGAGCAAATAATTAGAGAGGGAAAGGTAATAGAACGGGAAGAGGCCAAGAATTTATTTGGACTGCAGGATAGACATTGACTTCCCTATCAAGGATTGATATCAGAGTATAGGCAAATAGAAAGAAATAGGGGGATCCTAAGCAAAAGACCAGCACTGTTTGAGTTTTTAGTAGAATCTAGAAGAGAAGATGCTGTTAAAAAAGAATAATTAATACAGCATACAAAATATTGTATGATAACTATAAGAATCAATCAGAAGAGGTTAGAAAGGATTGGAAAGAGAGACTGGATAAGCAATTCACAAAGAAACAATAGGGGGATGTATTTATGTCTCCCAAATATGCAACAAAGTCAAGAAGATTTAGGATATTTGCTTGGAAGTGTTTACATAGGTATTTTTATACCCCAAGTAGACTCCAAAGAAATTTTCCTCAGGTAGACAGCGAATGTTGGAGGTGTGATGTGGAAGAATGAGATAACTGGGAACATATTTTCTGGGAATGTAATGAGTTGGTAGACTGTAAAGATTCCCTGCAAACTGATCTAAATACTGGGTGAGAAAATTGATGTAACTAAGGAAATAATTTTTTTGAGCTATGATACAGAATCGGAACTGCCTAGGCCTTGCTGAGTCTTATTATGGTGGCTGGCAAAAAAGCAGTTACTAGAAAATGGATATCAAAGTCTAAACCAACTTTACTAGAAGTAGTGAATATAGTAACAGAGATAAAACAACTGGAACTGGGATCTTTAGATAAGGGTAGGAGCAAATTACATAGGAAAAATGGGAATTGTGGGAATAATACATACAGAGGATGATCAAGAATTAAAAGAAGGCAGGATTTGAATGAGTTGTGTAATGTTTGACTAACAATGACTGGATAGATTATAAGTGATGTATAATGTTTGCAACTACAATTATGTCAATATGATTTGTTTTGATTTATATAAATGTATGATTTCCTTTGTCATATGTGATAATTTAATAAAGATGCTTTTTGTTTGGAAAAAAAAAAGATATAACAGCCAGCCAGATTCCAGAGCTTCAATGCACCTTCCACACAACCAAACCATTAGTCAGCTCAAGCTCAGCTGACTAAAAAGACAGGTTTGGGCACAGAACCACCAAGAGCTTTCCTGCCATTGAAGAGAGCACTCCGTTGCAGACTTTTGAGGATCAACAGTCAGCTTGCGCTGTTCCTTGCTGGACAGATAAGTTCCCTTTGGGGAAAAACCTTCCACATTACAAAAATGTTGTTTTATTATACTTTCCTGTTTAGGAAAGTTATTTTTCAGCTAGGAGTTTGTGTTTTAATGGACTGTCATGCAACTTAACTGTATTTTTAAACAGCAGCACACTTTTTCCCTGTTTGCTTAAAAGTTCTTTAAAGTAATTGAAAATCCTTATTTGTTGGAAAATTATGATCTGATGTTATCATTTTCATTCATTCCTCAATGATTGGGTTCGGATCTGACTCTCAGGTCCAACTCTGATGCTTTTTACAGCTCATGGAACACTGAAAGCTCTCGAAGTCCTCTCCTACCCATAATGCATTAGTCCCCTACCATACCTCAGATCTCGTTTGCTACCTTCATGTATGGACGTGGTCACAGCTCTCGAGCTTTGTTGTATTTGTGAGTAGAAAAAGCAGATTTTCTTTTATGGTCATTCAATAATAGCCCTCTCTTACCTTTTCTGCACTTTTTAGTGTAACTTTTATTACCATTGTTGGAATTGTCTTGCCTTTCTTTCCTGTTATACCATAGCGGTAGTCTTGGTTACCATCATTGGTAGCTTTTCCCCTTAATCATTTCCTTATTTAAAAAAAAAGCTTTCCCTATCACTTAGAGTGTAGATTTGGACACATATTATCAGAATGGCTAAAAAAGCATAAGGATTTAAAAAATGCAAGGCCTGTTGCCACAAGATGCCATTGTCAGGTGCACATGATTTGTGTGTCTACTGTCTAGACCCTGCTCATTTGAACATATCTGTGATATATATAAGGCCTTTAATCCACATGTCTTGGTAGAGTTAGGAAAAATAAGCTTATCTTGAAAGGTTTACTTCCTTCCAATTCTTCTCAAACATGTACCTGGGGTTCAAACCCTCAAGAAAATAGATAAAAAAAGAGACAAAGAAGATGCCTTCAGACCCTTCTGGATGGTCTGAGCTTGGCTACTGGCGCAGAACACCTCAAAAACTACTTAAATTATCAGATTCGGTGAAGTCAGAGAAACACTCAGATCCTGCAGCTCCTGAAGCCAAATCCACAACATCAGATCTGACCCACTTGGAGCCAAAGAAGCTTCCTCAGACTTGCTATGATTTATGTCTGGATCCCATACCCTCCCATCTTCCATCCCCATTCCTGGAGAGAAACCATCACTCCAGGACCTCATCCATTGCATTATCTCTTCAGTCCTTCAGAAGTTTGACTGAAGCAGATGATAGGATGATGAGGAAATTTCTCTCAATGCAAATACAAATGGAGGTTCTCCCAGCTCCTACCCCATTGGGTCCAGAGACCTTCATAAGTACTACTCCACCAATTTTGTCTCCTTCTCTGATCCGATCTTCGGTTTCAGAGCAGTAGGAACTGAGAATCCCAGATCCATCTATATCATATCTGAAGTTCATCATATCTCCTAATCAAGTACCACTTCTGGGTGGACTGGCTCCAAGTGCATCAGAACAAGATGACTCTCAGAATAGTATCATCGGCAGCAGATCTGGGGTCAACTCTGAGATTGTTGGAGTCATCTCTACCCCTCAGAGCCTCAGTCCTTGACAGCTCGGCTCTGACCCCTGCTTCGGGCTGCTTGCCTTCAGGTCAGAGGGAATCAATGGTTCGGAAGCACATCTTCTTGGAGCCATTTGCTACTTCATCCCAGGGCATTCTGCCTTTGAGGAAGTGAAGAGAGATTTGTTTGCACTAAGAGAGAAGACACATCTATCTTATTCAGCTTCTACTTCCCAAACCCACTTGTCTTTACGTCAAGAGCCTCACCATCCTACTCCACAAGGGCAGCCATCTCAAAGTCTCCAGGATACCCATCAGGGTATATTGACATCTTCTGATACTTCTCCAAAATGCCTGGCTGAAGAAGTCCCTTGGAAGAAAAAGTGTAAAAAGAGGCACTTAGACTCCCCCCAAGAGTCTTTCACGGAAGATACTGATTTCAGTGAGGGGGAAGGGTACCCAAGATCACATCTGATGATGTCTCCTTTGGAGGCATCCTAGAAATCCTAAAACAAGAGCTGATTGGTCTACTGATAACCATTCCCAAGATGAATCAGTATTCCTGAAAGCCTTTGGGTCTGGCTCATCTACCTCCTGGGTGGGTCCACCTACTGACAAGCTCATTGATTTGATCTCTCAGCTGGCATGGAAGGATTCCCAAAAGACCAGACAGGATGCTGGCACTGCCCAAGGATATGGAGTTTTGGGGTAAAGGAGTACCTGTGGATGCTATGGTCATAGCAGGGGCCACAAAGAATTAACTTGCGGAACAAAGTTCCTCTGTTCATCCTCATAACAGGGAGTCTAGGGCAATGGATGGATTTGGAAAGTATGTGTATGCTTCAGTGACCTTTGCACTTTAATTGTTGAACTATTTGACACACGTTACTAGACTTCAGAGAGATTTGATTAAGGAACTCACCAAATCTCTCTCAGGAACCATTACTTTTGAGGCAGAAAGTTCTGTTGCCTCACAGTTAGCTACCCTACAGTCCATTTCAAATTCATCCATGAGGTTCATTTCACATGCAGCTGAAGGTACCTCAAGGGCAGCGGGTTCAGGCAATTCCATTAGGAGGCATGCCTGGATGCACCTGTGTGACTTTGCGTGACTTCATCAATGCTTCTTTTGATGGAAGTTCACTATTTGACCCTAAGGTTAAATCTATCTAGGTGTCAGCAGGAAGGTAAATCCCTGTCTGCTGTGGGAGTATGTTTTTCGATCCCTCAAAGGATCTTTCCCTGGAATCAACAAGGTGGTCAAAAATATGGTTGAAAAAGTCCCAGGGTCCCTTCCAAGATCCACATGGAGATAGTTCCCCCAAAAGCAGAGGGGGGATCTCTAATGGAAGACACCATTTACACAGCAGAGGCAGTCCACAAAACCAAGGATCTAGAGATACCTTCTCTGCAGCATCCCTACAGTATCATCCTCCTGGTAAGATCCGACAATAAAGGGGTCATGTTCAAAGTCACTGTCTCCCCTGACCTCCATCTAGCTAGGGTAAAACAAAAAACTTCTCCAAAGCTGATTACAACCTCCTGAGGGATGGTATAAATGGTGTCACAGCCCCCTCCCCCTCTGTAAGAACTGGCACCAATGTCCAAATCTACACCAAAGTACTATATGAGCATTTATATAGATGCATGGAATCAGGACAAAATCATCCTTCACAAGGAAGAGTAAACCTGTCTGGTAGACATCTATAATAAATAAACTCTATAACAAAAGGAAACAAATTGCTGTCCAGGACCAAGAAGGAGCAGGTGCCCAATTGGAAGCAATCTCTCCTTGGCCTGAACAAGCAAATAAGAGCACTAGTGAAATCCTCCAAAGCAAACTTCGAATCCAAATTGGTCACATCTGCTTAGGACAGTCATAATGCCTTCTTCACATATGTCCACAGCCTCAAAGGAAACAGTGGTCAGGGACACCACATACACAAATGCCATAGATATGGCCTACCTGCTGGCTGATAGATTCAGTGAAAACTTCACCCCCTCTGCCCCCTCATTAGTAAATTAGGACATCCCCAGTACCTGCCCCCCTCCCCTTATTTCTAGGGAACAGGTCATCACTGCCCTCTCAAAGGCAAGAAATGCAGCCTCCATGCAACCCAGTAACATCCCAGGCTGTATCCTACATGAATTCAGGCAGGAACTTGCAGCACCATTAGGTACCCTATTCAACCAAATCCTGAGTAATGGCTTCATCCCAGCTGAGTGGAGGACAACCACTGTCATCCCTTTGCACAAAGTGAAGCATCCACTGATCTGGGAAATTATAGACCCATCACCCTAACTAGCCTGATCTGCAAGGCCATGGAATGGATTATCATGGACCTCATTAACAAGAACATTGGCAGCCTCCAAACACTTGATCCCACACAGTTTTGCTTCAACAAGGGGAGGTCATGTCTGTTAAATTTGGTCGAATTCTTTGAGACAGTCACCAATGCCATGGGGGGGGGGGGGGGGCAGTGCACACCACCTACCTTGACCTGGCCAAAGCCTTTGACACTATTCCTCACTCGGGCATAATAGATAAACTCTCTCAACTAGGCATCAATCCATATGTTACCAGATGGGTAGCAAACTGGTTGACTGATAGAACTCACCTAGTCAAAATAGGGGAAGTCACCTCAAGCAGAAGACCCATAATGAGCTGCGTACCCCAGGGATCGGTCTTGGGGCCGCTCTTATTTGGGATATACTTTTCTGAGGTTCAGGCCAAAACCAGTGGGCTATGGCTGACCAAGTTTGCAGATGACTGCAAACTGCGTCTATATTATAAACATGAAAACCCTTTTGAGCGAATACTACAACAGCAACACATATAGCCCGAACCGCAAATATGCCAAAACCCCTAAACCACGAAATTTAAAATTTTGAATCATCATAGTCGGTTAACCCCACCGCGTGCTACATACTATGTGCCCAAACATAATAAATAAACTACATACATACTTGCCTAACTTGCCTGTGGGAGGGTGGCCTAATGGTTAAGGTGTTTGCCTTACAAACACAAGGTGCCGAGTTTGAGTCTCACAAGGGATAATTGGCTAGGCTTAAAATGGTTCACAAGGGCATTTAGCTTAGTACCAATCTATGAACCTATGAACCTATACACTAACCAAACCCTACTTCTAACCCTACACTAAACCTTACATACATTACTATCTATGCACTTACCTTAACCCACACCCTAACCCTAAGGTCCGTAACTATCACACACTTACCTTACGGAGCTATACCGCAGACAAGCCAACCATAACAACTCGACATTTCAACTTCCACAGTTTTGGACTTCACCATTTCTGTCATTCGTGCAGTACATGTCACTCTTTTCAGATTCGCTCAAACAGATCTTCAGTCTTCTAATATAGACCCCTGCAGACTGGGTGCTGTCATCAGTTCCCCTAGTGATGCAGACATTGTCAACAGGGTCTCACCTGAACAGATGACTGGTACCAGTAACATGGCCTCAAGCTGAATACCAAAAATCATCCCCTTTGGGGAGAGTGATGTCCCCACAAATTATCACATTAATAGCAGTGTCCTAAGCATACAATCAGTTGTGAGAGATTTGAGCACCCAGGTTAAGAGCAACCTGACTTTTGACCATCATGTTGCTTCTGTTGTACAGAAAGATTTCTACATTTTCCACCTCATAAATAAGGGTATCTCATCCAGGGACAAGGAGGTCATAACATCCCTGTATTCTTCCCTTATAAGACCCATTATTAAGTGCAACTCCCCTTTCAGCATGTACCTCACAAAGCACATGCAGCAGCTAGAGAGACCACAGAGGTTCCTCATCAGGAAAACCAGGGCCTCAAACATCTATCCTATACAAATAGGCTAAAAGCCTTGTCCCTCTACTCAGTTTCATACAGTCTCCTCAGAGGTGACCTCTGTCTGGCATACAAAGCAATTTCAGACCTGGACTTGGTGGGACATATCTGCAAGTCAAGCTCCACTCGAGTAACCTGCACACGCGACCTCAACTTGGTCTATAACATCAATAGGACTTGTTGGCAGGACAGATTTGTGTCCCAGAGACTTGCCAATCTGTGGAATAGACTCGCTCTCCATGTCAAGCAGAGTACCTCATTATCCCTTTGTAAGCGCAATCTAGATAACTGGATGGGGAACAGAAAATACACCCCTAAAATTCCACCTGTAACAATGCATTATGGACAGGGGCATCGGGTGCTGACTTTTCTAAACATGGGCTAAATTCTTGGCTAGGCTTATAAGGGCCTCAGGGCCAATAGCCTAGTAACTTCCTATGATCCTATGGTAGATCCTACGAAAGGAGGCCTGATTGTCCACCTCTGGACAGAGGTAATTTACCCCTGCACCAGAGAGCCTGGCTACAGATTCCAAAAAAATTCATGGGTACAAAGGATTATTTCAAGAGGTTATATAATTCCCTTTTCCCTTCGTCTTCCCTGTACAATAAACAAAATTCCCAATGTTCCATCCAGTCAGAGGAAAGCAGCAACACTAGAAATAAAAAAAAACTGCTAGAGAAAAGAATCATCCAAGAAGTCCCCCCGACAAAAAAGATTTGTAACTTACTCAAGATTCTTTTTAGTGGCAAAGAAAAGCAGGGGACTGGAGACCAATTTTGGATCTCAACAATCTGAACAAGTTAGTTCAGCACACAAAGTTCCAAATGGTCATGGTTCAATCCATTCTGCCATTTCTGCACCAGGACAACTGTAGGTGCTCAATAGATCTTCGGAATGCGTGCTATCATATCAAAATGAACAAGGAATCCTGAAGATACTTATGTTTCCAGCTGGGAGCCAGTCATTACCCCTGCTGTTTGGTCTCACCATAGCCTCCAGGGTGGTGCATGGCAGTGGTAGCAGCTCACTTGAGATGGCAAGGATTCTGGGTGTTTCCTTGTTTGGATGACTGGCTCATAACTGCTCTGACCAGACATGAATGGATAAAAGCATGAGATCATGTAATCCACTTATGCTCTTAACTAGGAATTGCTATCAATCACAACAAATCTCAACTAATACCAACTTAGATATTGCATTTCATATGGGCTTTGTTAAACATGTCTTCCCTGACAGCATCTCTTCCTCTTCCAAGGGTACAAATGATATGGTTCGAGGTCAAAAGGATTATTCAAAATTCTTCTCTCTCAGCTCGAATGATCCTTCAAGTATTGGGGTTGATGTCTGCTGTGATAGTTCTGGTTCCATTTGCAAGATATCACTTGAGAATCCTTCAGTGTACAATAACAACTCAGTGGTCTATTCTCCGCCGGTCTTTATCCACCCAGATCAAGATAACTCAGGAATGCAAAAATTACCTCCTTTGATGGATTTACTCCAATCAAGTTGTTCAAGGTCACCCTTCACTCTTCCTTAGCCCAAAGCTATAGTGACCACTGATGCTTTCCAAATTGGGTGGGGGGGGGGCACTTCTTGGGAAAGACAAGTCCAAGGCACATGGTCTGTCAAAGAGGCCAACATGCATACCAGTGTCCTAGAAATGAGAGCTGTCCTTCTGGTGTTGCAAGCCTTCCAAAACACTCTCACCTCTGGAACAATTGCGATTCAGATGGACAATATCTCACTGTCTGGCACATCAACAAGCAAGGAGGAACCAAATCTTACCCCCTTTGTCAAGAAGCATTGAAAGTGCAGCAATGGATGATTTCATCCAATTGAATTCTTGTAACAATGCACATCCTATGGAAATCCAGTATGATTGCAAACAAGCTGAGCAAGTCCATTCTAATGCCTCAAGAGTGGTCTCTCAACATGAAAGTGGCAGAAAAGATTTTCCTTCAATGGGGCCAACCTTGCTGCAGTCTTTGTGCATCTTCCCCTCTACAAGTGCAACAGGTACTTTGCCCTGATCCCCCCACTGGGGGAGACACCAAGAGATACTCTTCTCCATGATTGGCCCCTGGTCTCCTCTATGCCTTTCACCCACTACCGGTAATCCACAAATTTCTTCAGAAAGTATCGCAATTGAAGAGCACAGTCATCCATATTGCCCCTTATTGGCCGCATCATATTTGGTTTCCCTTTCTTTGGCCTCATTTCCTTCCTAGTTCGCATAACATTCCATCTGTATTGTCTATTTTCATTCTTCCTCAACTTCTCTCCCTACCAATTTAACTTCTGGAAGGATCAGAAGATGCTAAAGGAACCAATGTTCATTTGTTTGAGCCTCCAGTTACTGGTATAGATAAATTTCTTTTATTCACTAAAGATAGTAAACAAGATCTGAGGTATGGTAGGTGATTAATGCATTATGGGTAGGAGAGGATCTTGAGAGTTTTCAGTATTCCACGAGCTGTAAAAAGTGGTGAAGTGGACAACACAGATGGAATGCTATGGTAAGTAAATAGCTTTTTTTATTTTACTTTTTGGATCTAGCAAAGTGTTTTAAAGTGCTTTTTACTTTTTTTTTTTTTGTGAAAAAATGACTTTTAAAGACTTAAAATATTTTACCAGCTTTTGATGCTTGTTTTTCCCAGGAAAGTGGCACCATTTTCATCTTGACTATGGAACAAACTACAGGTCCCACTGTTAGTCCTTCTTCCAGCCACAAAAAGGAAAACGTTAAGCAAACAGCCTATGCCACCACAGCAGGCTAGCAATTTGCCTCAGTCACAGGGGGGTGACTCTGCTGTGGCCATAGATTGTTCCTCAGACCACTCATCTTTTAACCCAGATCCCTCTGGCGTCACACCTACAGTGGCTATGGACCTGGGGTTAGCCATGTCCCTTGCTGCTGTTGCTGTTGGGGTCTCCTCAGTGGATAAGGGACAGTCACTCTTGTTGGTCCTGGAAGAGGGAACAAGGAAGGCTTCCTTTTTAGTCAGAATGCTGTGGCCACTCTTGGGGAAACCTGATGTTGTCATTAATAACACTATTGGCCCCTTTTTTGTCAAAAAGAAACAGAAAACTAAACATGTATGTACTCCTCAAATTTCCTTAGGAGTAGTTTACTGAGTCTGGTTCTGGATTTGATTCAGGCCATTGATCCTTCTTATAAGGGGGTTTCTGGTAAAAGAAAGAGATATACCTCTTTTTTAAAGAGAATCAAGATTCTGAATCTGGACAGGAAGATGATGGGACAGATACTGTTTATTTCATCAGTTTTCTGATTCAGACTCAGAGGACAGCTCAGTTTCTGATTCTCCCTATGGAGGTTTTTCTTTTTCTGAGACTATTTCCAGAATATGCCAATGTTTTCAGGGAAAGAACACTAAGATGTTAGTCCCTCAGAAAATACTGTGTTGTTAGAGAAGTAATTTCCAGAACCTTCATCCAGTCCCCAAGTTTTGTCATTTCTGGAGGATCTGTATGTGTCACTGCCTGCAATTTTCCTGATAGTCAGCATTCTGTCCTTATAAAGTTCCTCAGTTTTTTTAAGTTTTTATATACTCTTCCCAAACCTGACCCAAACAGCTGTAGGTTCATAGAGTTAAAAATGTGTGCTAGGCTAACAACCACTAGGGCCTTTATAAGATGAGCCATGCAACCCAAATATGATCTACAAGTTTGATGTTGTAGACATTTATATATGGAGTGATTTTTTTGGTTTTGAAATGAATTACTGACTGTCTCTGTCATCACTGACATAGGCACCAGACCAGGGTGAATTTACAGTTTCCCATCCATTGGTCTAATTTCCACTTAAATAGGGTAAGGGAGGGATTTACTTCACATGGATGGGGAGCCAATTCCAGAGAATGGGAATTCTCTGACATACCTGTCTTTCCGACACATCCTATTAATGTCACAAGCAAAATTTAAGTATTTGGATCTAGTAGTACTGATGCTGTTTGTTTTGCAGATGTGCAAAAGGTTCATCAGAGCAGGGACCAATGATACCTTTCAAGCAGACGTAGGTCACTCCCCAGTACTCTGTATTAGGCCAAGTATAGAAATAGGACTTTGAAATGATCTGCATTGCACATTTGTTTACTCCCTGTATTCTTTTTGTAAGGAACCTTTGTGGATGTTCAGTTTGCTGCATGTGTTTGGTCAGTACATACCAAAGAGGGCATTATATTCTATGATAGGTCTGATGAGAGCTGAGTACAGTAGTATGATGACTTCCCTGGACCCAGATGCCATACCTTTACTTATAAGTTGAGTAACATAGAAGGACTTTCTTACCACCTTAGACACATGTTTCTCAAAGGTTAGGTTACTATCTACATGTGTCCCAGATCCCTGACTAGTAAGTCGACTTATAAGGATGTTTTATTGTTGATATAATTTCCTAAAGTGGCCGACTACCCAAAAGGTACTATAATACATTTCTTAGCATTGAGTTTTAAGCTGTAACATTCATACCAGTCAATTGCATGTGTTAGACTTTCCTGTCGGGTGTTTTCTTCTTGTGGGAGGATTCTACAATTGCCCCAGTTTGCAGTCATTTGAGAACTTGGTGAGCCAGAAGCCTTTGACATTGTCTTTGACCTCCAAGAAGAAGAAGCCAAAGAGGAGTGCCCAGTATGGAACCCCTGGGGGACACTACTGGTGACTGGCCTCTTGGTGGAGGTGGCCTCACCAATCCTAACCTCCTGGGTTCTGTCTGTGAGCCAATTGCTATCCAGTCCATTATAAAGCTTTAGTTATTCCTACTACTGCAAAACATTTGGTTAATTCCAATCATACTCTTTCTGACAAGGATGGAAGATTATTGGTAAGTATGAGAAAAAAGTGTATGCTTCTGCAAGTTTAATTTTCAGAATTTTGAATTGTCAGGCTCATATGTTAAAGTATATTCTCATCTGACTAACTGTAAAAATTTGAGGAATGTTATGTCTGCAGATTCTTCTTGTGAGGAAAAATCTGCTTCAAATAATTCAGTTTCTTCCACTGTACAAGTCACAACTGATTGTTTACAGAGTGTATGTGTAGGACTCATTTGATATTTCTTCCAGGCGATGGCCACTCATACTGTTTTGAGGAGGTTTTCCTGGCTGCATTCTCAGAAACTGACAGTTGATGTGAAAAATAAGATTTTATATTCTCCTTTGGATAGAGATTTATTTTTGAGTCCTTTGCTGCAGAAGTTATTAAAATGTGATGAAAGGATGTTGACACAGAGAATCTCTTAAGATTTTTCAGACCCCCTTCCCCTTTCTAAATTTTCTAAGGGATTCTGTAATCCCTTATCCAATTTTTGCAAAAAAAAAAAATAGTTTCAACAAATGCAGGTAAACATATGTTTAAGAAGAAATGACAAAGACAGTCTAACAAATCAGAATGACTATTTAAGGGACCTTGTCTTCTCCCATCCCCGGCAGTCCATTTTCCCTTCCATAAAGTCTGAATCTCCACTTTTTTCTTTAGCACAGATAGGTTGAGACAAATGGGTTCTGAAGATCATTCATCAAAATTACAGATGGCAGCAGGAAGAAATTCCTCTTTTTTGGGAGTAATTCCTCATCCACCAGACCAGACACTTTTATTTCCCCCTGTCCTTCAACAGTACTGTCCCAGTGAGTGATAGAAGAACCAGTTATTTATTCCCAGGTTAGGAAAGGTTTTATTCAAGAATGTTTTAAGTGATAAAGAAAATGCTTGGAGACCAGTTCTGGATTTTTCTAAACCTGTTTGTGATAGTGGCCGAGTTCAAAATGATGTCACTTCACAACCTGTTATTACTTCTTCATTCAATTTTCTTGGTAACACTAGATTTAAAAGATGCTTATCATCACATCCTTATTCATCCAGACTTCAGGCATTTCTTAAGGTTTTGTGTATCTGAATCACATTATCAGTTCTCTGCCTTAACTTTTAGACTATACACTGCACCAACACAAACAGTCTAGCTCCAGTTATATCTCATTCCAGGCTTCAGGATATCCACAATTTTTCTGTACTTAGAGATGACTTGCTTATATTTTCAGAGTGCTTTTCAAAGTGTCAAGAATCTCTCTCTCTCACTTAGATGAGAGGTCTCTTACAAAAGCTGGGATTCCAATAGAACTTTCAGAAGTCTTTTTTTTTTACTCTTTCATATATGATTGTTTTCCTGGGTTGTCAACTGGACACCTCAGTTCAAAGAGCCTTTCTTCCACAGGAAAAATTAGATCTGTATCTTGATCTATTTCTAAGGTTCTCCTCTCAGAATTCGAATACTGTAAAGGAAAGCTTCAGGATTTGGGGTCTCATAGCATCTATGATTCGCATGATACACCTGGCAAGACTCAGTATCTGAAGTCTCTTTGGTCTCAGTATCAACATCATTTGTCCTTTTAAATCCCAGTACTGTGGTTTTTAAGACAATAAATCACTTAGTAAAAAACAGCAAATATCCCTAAAGTCATGTCTCCCCTTCTCTCCTCCTACTCCAAAGCAATCAGTCACCACAGATGTCTCAGACGTTGTTTGGGGTGCAGTCTGAGGAGGGATAAATGTGCAAGTGTGTGGGACACCAAGGACAGATGCAAGCACATAAATATAAAAGAGATCCTTGTCCTGATCAAGGCACTCATCTCTCTAAATCATCTTTGGTTCCTGGGACCTCTTCAAGTTGTTACAGACAACACCACAGTCATGTGGCACATCAACATGCAAGGGGGTACCAGGACCCATCACATCTGAAGACTAGCCATGTTAGCTATGGCTATAGCTTCACCACACAGTCTCACTCTACAGGCATCCTAAATTCTGTCAAAGCAAAATTGTGTGGCAGACAAGATGAGCAGGACAAGTGCAGACCCTCACAAATGGAAACTAAATTGGGGGGGGTCTTCCAAGATTTGATCCTTATGTGGGGAGTTCCTCAAGTAGATCTATTTGCCTCTCTGAACAATCATCTGGCAAAATTCTGCTCCAGAAGTCCATGCAAGAAGGCTTGGAACACAGATGCCTTTTCCTTTCCTTGGACAGGAATATTCACATATGCTTTTCCACCCTTTCCACTGATATCCAGGGTGCTTCTGATGATTCAGAAGGAATCCCCGAAGATCATTGTGGTGACTCCCTTTTGGCTCAGGCAACAGGGGTTCTAGCTTCTTTTGGAAATGACTAAGGGCGCTTACCGCAAGCACCCTGTCAGACTGGAACTACTCACCCTGACCTCAGTCAGCTTCAGCTGACTACCTGGATGACAGGGTCTTAGTTCCCTTTAGGCATCTATTTACTGAGGACATGCAGCAGGTACTAATGGAGGCAAGAAAGCCTGGTGCTAGGAAATCATATATTAATGAAAAAGGTTTTCTAGTTAGTGCCAACAACATAACCAGCACCCATTCAGGGCTAGTGTTTCTCTTGTTTTACATTATTGGTGTGAGTTACTATCCTATAGCCTTTCTCATTCTTCTGTCAAGGTTCGTTTATTGGCCATTTGAACATATCTGCCAATGAATCCTCCTCTTTCAATGTGTTCTCATGTTAAAATGTTTTTGAAAGGGGTTTTGCACATGAAAATAGAGAAGCTAATAATGATTGCATTTGAACCAGCTAATCTAGCTGATTTGAGGTTCTTAACGTGGAAAAATGTTTTACCAGTTGCTGTGACCTCTGCAAGAAGAGTATCTGAGTTACAAGCTGTTTTATGTGTCAACTCAATCTTATTTCCCACAAAGACAGGGTTACTTTGAGAACTAATTCTTATTTTAAGCCTAAAGTGCTATCTGAGTCTAATTTAAGCCAAACTATTCATCTCCCAATGTTCTTCTTTAACCTAAAAATGAGGGAGAAAGGATACTCCATATGTCCACAGACAACAAGGGAACTATCTTGACAGAACTAAATCTTTCAGATCTTTGGATCAATTGTTCATTTCTTATGAAGGTAAGAGGAAGGAACAATCCTTATCAAAATAGATTATTTACATATGGTTGTGTAAGACTATTACCTTTTGTTATACTCACCATAATAAAACTATTCCAGGCAGGATCAATGTCCACTCTACCAGGGCCTTGGGCTCATCTATGGCTTTTTGGAAAGAGTTAGATTCTACAGATATTATAGAAGCAGCAACTTTTTTCCTCTATACATACATTTACAGGGCATTCAAACTTGATTTCTTCTCTAAGTCTAGATCAGACTTTGCTGAGGCCATTCTTCAAGGCTTACTGGACCTTCCCCCCTTCTACCTCCCAGTTGTAGTAAGCTATGGTTGTTGTTTGTCTTTTTGGCTTTTCCCAGTTAGGGGTTGCCACAGCAGAACAACGGTCCGCTAATGATTGGCAGTAGATTTTTTTATGGTGCCAAGTTGCCAGCCCAATGTTCAACCTTCAGCGTCACGCATGTCTTTTGGAGGCCACTCCACTGCGGGGAGAACATGCAGACTCCACACAGAAGGCACTCCAGTCATGAATCAAACAGGAGAACCTCTTGCTGTGAGGCAACAACGCTACCGCTGTACCACTGTGGCTTCATAATACCCATATAGCTAAGGCTAAAGCATCAGTGATCAGTATGATCAACATAGTACAGTTGTGTATGTAAACTTACCATAACAGTAGATGTTCAAATGTTTGCTGCTGCAGTAGCTGCTCCTTCCCTCCACCCCCTTCCCCCTTGTTTTTCGATGTGTTGTTTTTGCTAGGGTATGGACACATTTTTTTTTGTTCCTAGGATTGCCCTTTCAGGGCTTAGCCTCCCTCTCTGTGTTAGCATGAAAGTTCTGAAGGGCCCTGAAGCATTGGAAGATGGCTGGCTTTTATAACCTTGGAAGGATATAATCCATATAGCTAAGGCTTCTGCAGCAGTGCTCATTTGAACATCTACTGCTATGGTAAGTTTACTTATACAACTGTACTTTCTCTAAAGATTAGCAAATAGAAAAGCTAGCAAAACATAAATATATAGCATTGTTGTGACAGGCCTAAACAGGGAAAATGTATTTCTGTAGAAAAGTGATTATTTTATTTGTTTTCTACATTGCAGAGTAAAATGACATAAATATTTTTTTCTTTAAAATGCCGGATGCAGTTGCTCATTTTGTCTTTACAAAAAAAAACTTAATCTAAGGAGGCATTATAGGTAATTGTGCTATTACTATTCCCCAAAATGCTCATGAGGAAATAATAAATCATTTTGGAAGTGGAGGCATTTATATAAGAAGAGCAAAAATAGTAAAAAAATTAGTCTCTAGTTTGGGACATTTGCCTGAACAACAATCAGTAGTAAAGGGGTCAAAGGACAGAATGACATATAGTGCTCTAATAACGTGGTTATAGTTCAGTCTCTCTGGATATTTATCAGCTACTTTAGTGCTGAAGTCAATAACATGAATTACAAGAATTACATAAAGGTTTCTGCAGATGAGCGACATTTTGCTTTGACAAAGTGATTTTTGTCTTAACAACCTACTATAGAGACTATTCAGCATATAGTTTTTAAAATAGCTGAAGATTCATGAAGTTTTACCTACAGATGAAGGTGTTTCTCATCCTAGTTTTATTTGATGCAGTTTGTATAGTGCTTTTTCTGCTGTCATCCTAGTTTTATTTGATGTAAGTTGTATAAAGTGATATTTCTGTAACTGTGTAAATGGACTTTATTAATGTATATGTGGAGCTTTTCTCCCAGGGGCTCTGCTGAAAAAGGATTTGCGTCAAGTTGGACTTTCCCAGTAACCAAATGTAAAATAAATAAATAAAATAAATGTGTAGTTTTACATTTTTCCACATTTTCATTTATTTCATATATCTTCTACTAGAAGGCTGGAAACATGTAAGCAAGATAATACAGTAGGCAGCCTTTAAAAGTTTCTAGTATTTTGGGAATCACACATATTTTATCCCTAGTAGAAACTCAAGTTATATTACTTATTTTCATTTTTATTCTGTAAAATACAACAAAATGACTTCACTTATACAGTTTTACAGATTAAGAACTGAGTTATTATTTTTCCTTCTCATTTCTATCCTACAGAATCTCCATCTAGAGAAACTGAACAGAAAATACATCTTCTGCCACATACCACAGAGCCAGTCATGTTTGGACTATGTGATGGAGTGGAAGAAAGCTTAATTCACAATGAAAGCATAACCACCAATCAGGATTTAATAAAATCACAACTACTGTGCAGTTACCAGCCGAACAGTATCCCAGATGAGGCAGCAAATGTGCTGATAGAAGACTGCATGAAACAGGTCCAGGAGATGCAGGACATCATCACCAGAATGGAAGAACAGATGGCTAGTGAAAAAGCAGATATCATCACGGGACCTATTAGAACAGCCTTGTTACAAGAGAAAGACAACTTTCAAGACATGTTACAGAATCTTTTAACAGATCTCCGTCAGGCTAGTGCTGAAATCCAGACTGCCATGATAGAAACTGATGACTATGACAACTTCCTCAATAAAATGGCAAGATGGTCACTTCCCAACGCTTGGTCCAGTTATACAACAGATGCATCCCAACATCCTCTGCTATGGTTTAAGAACCTAAAGCTCAGCCTGCAGTATCTGAAAGGCTATTTAGACAAATCAAGATCCCCTCAGATCTACAATCTGTCTGTTTTTCAAAATCCCAGAAGGTTTCTAATAGCAGTGATGCAGGAACAAGCCAAAGGTGAACTCCAAGATCTAAACAAATACAGACTGCAATCACAGGTAACCACTGAGTATGATATTTCCTGAGCCAGTTTAACCTAGAATGCATGTATGAAAAAAAAAACACATTAAATTAAGTAAAGGTCATTTACTGCTTCCTTGTTAAGAACATGGGCAGACATATGCATGCATATGTAGGAATTAACAAAGATGTTAAAAGGAGGAGATGATCCATGGTCTGCTGTCTCTACAAATATTGCAACCAGAATGTACAACGCTGCCTGTACTGTACTTTTGTGCTGTCTTTTTCTTACTGCGTTCCAAGTAATTTTGAACCCCTGTGGTTACTTACACTGTACCACTGTGTCAGGCAATGCATTCTTGAGACTTCCCACCCTTTCTGTAAAACAATATTTTCCCATTTTTGACTTGAAATGTTACTTACCAAAATGGTAAAGGAACTTAGAGAGGCCGGGTGTTAGCAGAGACATAGAAAAGAGGACAGATGTTCTTTGGAAGAGAAGAGAGAAAGGGGGTAATATGATATAAACAAACCACAAAATAAATAAATAAACGGTCCTCAAGGGTCAAAAAACACCATAAGCTCCACACCGGAATCAAATGAAGAGAGAATTTATTCCAAACTAGAAGAACAAACAAAGTTATTATAAGATCATATGATGATAAAACAATATAAGTAGTGCATCAAAAATATAAGATCATATGAACAGAACAATATAAAATTCTTAGCCAAGCAATGCATGTACAGGTTTGATTATTCTTATTTTTATACATATTCTATTCTAGATTAATTAACAAATATTGAATATAAGTATTATTATTATTATTATTATTATGGTACGATACATGCAAGATTTAAAGGCACATTGGCAGTTGGTAAGCCATCATACAACACTAGTGCAAGAGAGGTGTTTATTTATTTATCAGAGTAGTGCACTGATCAATACTGACCAATTTCAGGCTCAGACTGGATGTACTTATAATAGATGAAAAGTAGAAAGAATATAAGGAAAAAAGAAGATTAGTGTAGAGGGAATAATGTTTCATAAAAACAATATGAAATAAGTTAGTAGACCTGTGCAGTTGAATTAAAGGAATTATAGGTGAAGTAGGGCTTTAAGCTGACCTAGGTTAACATGAGCTGCACTGAGCTGACCATGAGTTAGTATGGGCCTTCTTTTGCAGTGTGCATTGTCCATTTACTTCTGATAGTGATTTTCAAAGATATTTAAAAATGTAACCGTTAAAATGTGTATTTTCTTTATTGAAAAGTATGCATGTAAAAAGGAGAATGAACAAAAAAAAAATCTACTTTTTGGTGAATATTTTTAATCTTGTGGTGCAGAGAGACCATACAGAGTTTTGACTTGAAGCATTCATAAAATATTGTCCTAATGAAATCGGACAGTATTTCAAGTGTTTTAGAGTCTGATACACACCCTGCTGTGATACTGGAACAAACCAAGTGTCTGTCTTTTTCTGTAAACTTTAGTTATAAGTTGCAGCATTTTTAGTCACGTACTAGGCATGTAATGTGTGGAGATGAATCTTGAAACTTGATGGCATTGTGTGCTGAAATGTTGTGATTTTCTTTTTATTGGACTTGGTAGATGGACTGGGGATATGTGAGAAGAAAGGTATGGTCCCAAAAATCCCAAAAGGTTGAGACCAAAACATCCATTACAAGTATATTCAATGTTTAAGACACAACTCAGAAAATTGTGCTGTTGCATAAATGTACTGATCAGTCATGACAAGAAGAGATTCTGCAGAAAATATCTGGGAGTATATAATGATTTTAAAATTTACATCACATAAACAAGGACATTTGAAATTATATTTTCTGTGTCATAATGTGGTGACTTTGGCTGTCAGTGACATCTCACCTCCATTTATTTTTCACGCCATTGACTTTGTAGGAATCAGGATGCATTAACACACATGAACCATTAGGTCTATAAAAACTACATGCTGAGTAGACAGACCAAGATCCAAGTAACAAGGATGGTATGGTAGTCCCTTAAATATTAGTCAGTTATTATTGTACCACATGAACCTCTGAACACTGCTCTGACCTCAGCCTTACTTTGGGGGTTGCCTGAATCCAGTGATGCATGAGTGGTAGAGTGTAATGGGACTGGGGTTTTACAGCACCCACTAATGTAGAAGGCTTTGGTACTGGTCTGTTACAGTATGCACGGTTGTAGAAGGAATTGGTATTGCACTGTTTGCAGACCTACCCCACAGTTACATCTAAGTTTATGCAGTTAATTTATTTATGTTTTTGGATGCATCAATTTACATTGTTTTAGTATGATTAAAACTGTTTTATGTGAAACATGGCTAATATAAATAAGTATAAAAAAATTGCACTTTATTCATCTGCTTTCACTGTATTTGTGTTTCTTCCTACTTTATTACTTTATTTTGCTTTTGCATCATCTTAAAAGTACTCAATTGTATTTATTACTGCTTGGTGTAACTATCATTCTAAGCCTTTTGGTTTAAGCACTTGGGCTTCAAACCAGTTGTTTTACATTAAGAAGGTTTGTGGTCTGCATTGTTGTGGCAGGAGAGGTAGCTTACATCCTTCTGAGTTGGGAACTGCTGATCGAAAGCTCAGTGATGTTATTCTAAAAGTGTATTAGTTCTGGTTTAAGTACTTGGGCATCAGGCCAGTCATTTTACATTAAGAAGGTTTGTGGTCTGCACTCTTGTGGGAGGAGAGGCTGGACTCTGCCCTTTTGAGCTGGGAATTTCTGGTTAGAGGCTTATAGTGCCTGCATATTTGAACCGTTTCTTACTGAAATTGGTGTGCCTTGTTTGCTGTCGCATAAACTAGATTGGGGCATGCTGAATCTAGCTTTGTTTGTATAACTTGAGCACTAATCCAGGCCTTCTTTTTTGGAGAAGGTTCCCCTGCACCCCAGTGGCAGGAGTATGCAGTTAGAACTTGTCTGATTGAAGACTATAGGAACAGGGCTCAGGTTTGATATTTTTTACTGGTTAATTAGGTAATTTGTTTAAAAGCCTTTTCTGATGGCTTGTAGTCATCTAAAGCTGTTTTAAGTATATTTTTTTTACTGTTAGTAGTCGTTTAAAGTTGTTTTAAGTATATTTTTTACTGTTTTTGCCTTATCTTTCCAAAAAATGTTTCCGTGTTTCCCACCTTTCTAAGCTAGTATAGTCCAGTTTTCAGGCTAGTGCTGAATTCAGGGCTGTGTTACAAGTTTCTGATTTGCCCATACCTTACTTGGTAGAAGGAGGTTTCTCTGTTCACCTGTGAGAGAGGGAGCTTTGAGCAGCCATCTGTCCCTGGAGGAGTGGTTCCAGCCCAGATGTTAGTAGCTTATAGGCCATTTTGGGCTAATTTCTATCTCTTTCATTTCCCTGCTGCAAAAACCACGTTTGCACGGTTTTGCACATCCAGGCAGCGCCTGTTAGCTAGGGCTAAATTATTCCCGGCTCCACCAAGTCTCCTCTTCAGTTTTTCTCTTGAAAGTAGACTAACTCTCAACCTAAGCACTTAAAAAGTATCCTACAGTCCAGCACTTGCTCAGACCTATAGCAAGCAGTAAGATACCCTGACACTTGATTGCCCAGCAGGGCAAGTTGCATTATTCACCCCTCACCAACCAAGAGACTAAGCATCTCACCCTACTATTCAGGCATGGCCAAATGGCAATTTCAGGTATACTCTCCAGTCCAGCTGGTGAACCTGGGTATCCTGAGGCAATGTTTCAACTGCCTCATGTACACAGACAACCCTCTCCTCCTACCACAAAACATTAACATATGCGAGAGATGCAATTATATAGCTAAATTGGAGGCTAAGCTCTCTCCACCCAAGACTGGAACAGGCAGTCATGAGGAGAAGGTTAACACTTGCACCACACCTCCAGCCTCCCATAAACATACTAAACCAGCACTGCCAAAAAATATGCATAAATACACAAAATCATACTCAAAGGCTCTAAACAAAAACCTACAAAAGTATCAGAGACCTCCAAAGCAGACATCCAAAAAACCTGCACCTCCCATCACAAACCAGACAACACATAAAACCCAAAATCAGAGTGCCACACAATCACAGCCCTTAAGGCGAAATAACATACCTAACACACTAGTAATGGGCGACTCTATAGTCAGGCACACTGACGTCCCACTCACTAGGCTGGACAAGGAGAAGGTTACTGTTAGCTGCCTGTCGGGAGCCAGAATCTGCCACATAACACAAGCACTCAGGTCACTCGAGAACAAGAACAAATATGACTCTGTCATTGTTCATGTTGGTGTGAATGACCTGAGATGTACCTCCCTGGACTACATGAAAAGAGACATGGAAGAGCTCTCTGATCATGTACCCCAGGTGGGTATGACCCTGACCCAGAGCAGCATCCTGCCCTCACCAAGAATGATACCACAGTACCAAGAAAAAATTATCAATTTCAACAATTGGCTAAGCTTCTGGTGTCATTCAAAGGGGATCCACTGTCTGTCAGCCTGGGACGACATGCTCGACAAGCCTCGTTGCTTCACAAGAGACAGCTTGCACCTGTCACCCCTAGGCTTTCGAATACTGGCCAAGGCTCTTCCTGCCCCCATAGTGCCTTTTTTAGGCAAGGCTCAAAAGTCAAACCCACCTCTGTAAACAGCACAAATAAAAAATAAGGGTTATGCTACTCAATGCCAGAAGTTTAAATCTCAAAATGCATGCGCTCAAAGCACTCCTCAGTATGGAGAATGTCGACATCTGTGCAGTAATTGAAACCTGGTTTAAGGCTCCACAGAGCACCCCAACACTACCGGGCTACAACTCATACCACACATTTTGGCCACAGAACATGGACCGAAACACAAAAGCAGGGGGTGTATCCATATTCGTCAAGGATACTTACACCTCCAGGTTAGTGGCGCAGCATGATACCTCTGAGATCATACATGTGCAACTAACATTGGGCAAATCTGCAATGCAAATTGTGGCCTGCTACAGATCATCCCCCATGATCCAGGACCACCACTCTGCCTTTCTGGAGACACTGGAAAATATGAAGGTCCTACCGAACACCCTGATATTGGGTGATTTCAATTACTCTACCGTTAACTGGGAAAACTACTTAAGTACAAACTCCCAGGTCCAGCGCTTCCTGGAATTTATCAACTCAAATGCCCTGGATCAGCTGGTAAACTCCCCTTTCTTGCTGCCATCCAAGGGTGGTTATAACAGTACATGTAAGGAGAGAAGGGGGGACAAGAAAGGTATGTATTAAAAAAGGATAAATAAAATATAAATATATATGGGTGGTAGAAGGGCATTAGTAGTGCAACAATTATCTATGCAAATGTCTACTGTCATAGTAAGTTTACTTACACAACTATACTATGTTCATCATTAGATCACTATTGCAGTAGCTTCAAGCTATATGGGATGATTATTAAAGCTTAGATAGAAAGCATGTGCCAAAGTAGTAGATAGCATTTTGGAGAAATATGTGAAGAAGGAATCTCAAATTTGTAAACATTCCTGGTCTTTTTTGAAGGATATGGACCAACAGGTTTTTTTGTGCCGACTATAATTTTTTAACTGTCGACGTAAAAGATCTATATACGTTAATCCCACATGAGGAAGGGATTGAATGGGTTATGGACTAATAAAGAAGGGAGCACCTTTGAAAGACCTGAAACTAGTTGAGGAACTCCTGGACATTATTTTAAAAAATAACTTCTTTATGTTTGAAGGAAGGTATTATATTCAAAACAAAGAAGTAGCAATGGGGTCTCCATGTGGAGCTAGTTTTGCGAATTTAGTAATGGCCCATTGGGAACAACAATATATTCTGACTAATGTATATTTGCGCAAGAAAATAGTATATTATACCCGTTACCTGGACGACATGTGTATGATTGCTAAGGGAGGAACCAAGGAAGCAAATCATTTAGTGGAATCTATGAATAGAACTACTACCTTTTTAGAATTTATTTAAAACTTTGAAGAAGATAAAATAGCATATTTAGATGTGGAACTGACCTGGGGTAGGGTTAACCTATGCTATACAACAAAAATCTTTAGGAAGAAAACATATTCTAATACCTTTTTACATTTCACCAGCAGCCATCCAGCCTACCAGAAATAATCTGTAGTGAAGGGTCAACTTGTACAAGCAGCAAGGATGACCACTTTGGAGGTTGATTTTTTAGGGGAATATATTAATTTGAAACAGATGTTTCTGAAAAGAGGTTACCCTTTACAATTTATACAGGACCTGATTAATGAAGTACAGAGTAAAAGACGAGAAGGGTACTTTGAACCCATTCTAAAAGCTACTAAATTTATAGTAACTGTGCAAGACCAGGTTCTAGGATGACCAGATAGAATATCTATTACTGAAAGATATGAAACTAGGTTTATAACTACTTTTAATTTACAATTGGAAATGATAAGGAATATTTTAATTAAAAACTGGTGTATTCTCAAAGATGATACGAAGCTGAGGGATAAGGTGGGTTTACTTCCAAAAATAACATAAGAAAGGAATTAACTTGAAGGCTATCTTAGAAAAAAAGGGGAAGGCATGCATAAAAATGCAGGAATGTACAAATGTGAAACGTCCTTACTGTCATTATATTATTTTATTTTTTTTTATTTAACATTTGTTGACCGGGAATGTCAATATAGATATTGGATGTGACTATCTGATTATGGATAAACCCTTCAGGACATTTAATAAATTTAATTGTAATTCAAAAAATGTAGTATACTTAGGGAAATGTCAAAAATGCCCAGGGTTCTATATAGGGAAAAGGAAACTGAAAGAGTGCATTTATGAACACATACATGGTATAAATAAAGGTAATGATAATAATGCTCTAGCAAAACATATATTACAGAACCCTGGGCATCATTTTAAATTTAGGGCTATCGATCAAGTAAGATTAGGACCTAGATGGGGCATCTTAGGACCAAAATTGGAAAGGCAGGAACTAAGATAGCAACTAGCTTTGAATGCATACACTTATCTAGGTCTAAATGACCAATGCTCCATTACTTGCTTGTTGAAATGGAAAAGTTTTACTAGATGAGTATGAATGACACTTGCTAAGTTGGTAATGTAATGGTGTGTGTGAATTATTAGATTAAAATTATTTAATTATTAATTTATTTAACATCTATTTTTAATGGGCCAGATTCAGGAAGGCTTACACGGAGTTCAAGAGTAGTGTAAGCCTCCGTGTAAGCCTCCCGATTCAGGAACAGCCCAAATCTCCGTGTAAGAGATAGCTAACACGTCTCTTACACGGACTGGGCGTGAAAATGCTCAGTACCTCATTTGCAGCTCAAAGATATGCAAATGAGGTATTTGAGCGATCCACGAAGCAGAAACCAGTCCGTGTAACGGACGTGTTAGCTGCAGAAATGTACTCAGCTGACAACTGAGTACATTTCTGCAAAATTAAAAACGGAGCTATGTCAGCTCCAAATAAAGGGTGCATATGTTTCATTAAGCATGCCAATGGCCAAATATGTGGCCATTGGCATGAAAAAGTGTTTCAAAAATAAGTTATATAACTTTTTTTTCCCACGGGATTTTTGTGTTTAACTGCAGCGCACACCCGCGCAAACGGGGTGCGCTACCTAAAACTGAAAACCGAAGCTTATAAACCCACAATTGTGGGATTTATGTATTACATTGAATGTCAATGGAGGGACTTGCAGACCAAAAACAATATGGCCTCCGTTTAGTGGTTGTCAAGGGGGGGAAGCTCCGTGTAAGACATGTAACTAGTCATTACTAGGCAATCCTATGTAAATGAGGGTTACAATACTGAATCACACTGTCACATAGGTAATGAGCACTGTCTGAGTAGTGTAAGAGTTAGAGATGGGGCAGGAACAGAGTAAGAGGTAGGTGACATCATGGGGGGATGATAGCAATAAATGTACCAGATTGGAGGGCAATGTAAGGTAACAGATGACAGACAGACATCAGGGAGAGAGGTGTGTCCCAACAGAACACTAGGAAAGTCAAGAAATTGAGGGTATACGCTATCCCTACACTCAAAGTTTCTTGATATACGTGCATGCACGTGTGTGCGCGCGTGTAAGGCAGGTTCAACATGTGGGAGCATGTTGCAAACCGTTTACAACTGTTTGCGCGGGCGTGCACGTGTGTAAGGCAGTGTCGTAGCGTTTTAGCATGAATCAGCCTAGCTAACACCGTGTAAGGATGTGTGCGCGCGTGTAACACCATGTAAGGATGTGTACGCGTGTTTAAGTGACTGTGAGCGTGTTTAAGCTGGTGTGCACATTGCTCCCCCTCAGGAAACAGAAAGGAAACAGGAAACAACTAAAATCCAGGGAAACTGCCAGAAGATACTACTGGAGTTAATTGGTGGAAACAATTAGAAGCAGGCAATTACACAGGCAGACTAGAAGCCCAACCCAGCACTTAAAACACTGCAAGGAGCAGGCTGTTTCTCACAACAGATACTGCCAGAAACTAAGCTATCAGAATTGAAAACTGAAAAAAGCTGAACTCAGAGCAGAAATGCTAGGGGCTGCCATAGCTATTATAGTCAGGCATAGGCGAATTGCTGAGGGTGGTGACAATGCAGATGCTGACAGACAACCCAGAGTGAGGAGAAGGAGAAGAGTATACAGGCCCAGGGTCACCTACCATGGGTTACATGAGCTGGAGATAGTAGAGCTATAGAGTGGACAGAGAGCTCCTGCAGCAGATTGTTGAGCTGTGCAGGCCACGCCTCACACACAGAACCAACAGAGGGGAACCCATCCCAGTGGAAACCAAGGTATGTGTTGGCCTAAGAATACTAGCAACAGGTACCTTCCAGAGACCAACTGGCGATATGATGGGGATATCACAGGCATCAGCCTCCAGGGTACTACACCAGTTCCTGGATGCCATGTCAGCACATGTCGGTGATCATGTATATTTCCCCAATGCCCGTGAGGTATTGGCCAGCAATATGCGTCTCTTCCAGCAAATAGCAGAATACCCTGAGGTACTGGGTGCTATAGACTGCACGCACATACGCATCAAAGCACCAGCAGGAGAGCAGGGTAGAGCCTACATTAACCGCAAGGGATACCCCTCCATCAACTGCCAGGTCATGTGTGATGCCCAGGGCATAATAATGAATGTGTGTGCTGGCTGCCCTGGGAGCTACCACGATTCCCATATCTGGCATCTGACGCAGCTGTACCAATCATTTGCCAATGGGGACTTCCCACACGGACACCTAGTGGGGTATGCAGGTTATGCACTTGAGCCGTGGCTGATGACACCCATCAGAAATGCACACACACCTGAACAGGAACGCCATAATGAGGCACACGCACAAACACGTAATATCATAGAGCGTGTGTTTGGGCTGCTCAAGTCACGGTTCCGGTGTCTGGACACATCTGGTGGAGCCTTGCAGTACACACCAACTACATGTACCCAAATGATCATGATATTTGCTATGCTACATAATATGATCCTGCGGAAACAGCTGCAGCAGGACCAGCACAGGGCTGGGCCAAACATCCCCCCACCATTGCCAAGGCCACCACAGGCAGGGGGTGACTCGGAGGAGGAACAACCTGACCTTGTCCCAGTAGGCAGAAGGAGGCGTGCCCAGTATGCCCTGGCCTTGGCAAAGAGGCAATGCATAGCACATACGCTTGGTCAGTAGGAACACTGGGACTGATACCCACTCTGACTCACTCATACAGTAACAGGGATGCCTAACATGACACAAATTGCTGCTAAATATGTACAGGGAGTGTAGTATGTGTATCCGACAGAGGTGGCCCTGCAGCACCACCTGAGGCATGAATGCCATGTGTTAAGTAATGTAATATCATGTACCACATGCACACCTGAGGACCCCAACTAACATCCACCCTCAAGAATCATAAACCACAAAAACACAAACCCACCTCATGGGTACCACAAGGGATAGGAACCTAGATGTAATGCTACCCAATGCCAGAAGTATAAACATCAAGATGTGTGGTGTGTAAACACACACAGTATAGAGAATGTAGATATCAGTGCTGTAATAGAAAACAGGGTCAAAGCCCACATCGGCACCCTGACACTACCAGGTCACACGTCATACAGTGATGTACATGTGCAAAAACATGGAACAAGATACAAAATGAGGGTGACTAGCAATAAATAGCATGGATAACCACACACCCATGTTTGTACCACAACAAGAAGCAACATGGAATAGCCATGGTCAAAACCAATGGCTAAAACTCACTACTACTATATAGCTTGCTGCAGACCACTGTCCTAATAGCAGGAACTGCCCCAGGCCTATGTGCATAGGTTCATAGGTTCATACTAGGCTATCTGCCCTAGGGCATTAATAAGCCTAGCCCAGAGTTTTGTGGCTTCTGCCACCCCTTCAAGTTGATGGATAATATGCCCATTATTCTGCTGTGCCTCTGTCAAGCAGTGATACTGAGGTTATCCCTGGGGTATACCTGCAATCTCCCATCCATTTGTCAAGATCTCACTTGAACGAAGCCAGTGAGGTGCTCAGCCTCACATGTACCAGGATGTTGTTCCACAGCATAGGGACTCTCTGGGTGTTGAATCTGTCCCTCCAGCACATCCTATTAATATCTGTGTTGAGGTTTAGGTCTCCTGCCCTTGTAGTTCTGATGGATGTAGAGGTCTTGAGGTGAAGCATGTTCAATAATTCTGGGTTGGACATAGCCTTGTATGTCAGGCACAGGACACCTCTGAGCGGATGGTAAGTGACTGAATACAGCTGGAATCCCTTCAGTCGGGCAGCATAAGAAATATGTTTGAGACCCTTTCACCTCCTGTTGAGGAATTTGTGGGCCCATCCAATTGCCGGGTGTTGGGTCAGATACATTCTGAATGGGGCATTGTATGCAATCATTGGTCTGATGAGTGATGAGTACAGGGGAACAATGACCTCCCTTGATCTAGATGTGAATCCCTGCATGATGAGGTGGCCAATGTAGAAGGCCTTCCAAACTACCCTGGCAATGTGAGTGTCAAACAAAGGTTACTGTCAACCTGGGTGCCCAGGTCCCTGATAACCTCCTCTGTGCTTAGAGGATTGCCACCTAGATGGGAAGTAGTGGTAACCTTGTTCTTCCTGAAGGGTATGGCTATGCATTGTTTAGTGTTTAATGTACGGTCATGGCTGTGGCACCAGTTATCCGTGTCTATGAGACCCTTCTGAAGGATGTCTGTGTCAGATGGGTTTCCAACTATGCTTCCCAGTTTGCAGTCATCGTCAAACGTTGTCAGCCATAATCCTCCTGTGTTTGCTCATACTTCTGAAAAGTAGATGCTGAACAAATGTGGGCCCAGGACTGAGCCCTGTGGGACACCACCTGTGACAGCTCTGGAGTGTGACATGGCACCAGCAACTTCGACCCTGTGTGTTCCGTCACTTAGCTAGTTTGCAACCCATGCTGTGATGTATGGGTTCACAATTAAGCTGGTGATGTTTTCAATGATACCTGAGTGGGGTATTGTGTCGAAAGCCTTTGCCAGGTCAAGGTAGGCTGTGTAGACTGCCCTGCCCACGTCAATGGCCTGGGTGACTGTTTTGAAAAAGTCAACCAAGTTTAAAAGCATGATCTGCCCTTGACAAAGCCAAACTGGATTGTATCCAATGTCTGCAAGTCCCCTATGTCTTCATTTATAATTCCCATTATGACCCTCTCCATAGCTTAGCAGAACAGGCTTGTCAAGCTGATGGGATGGTAGTTTCCGGGGTTGGTGGAGGCACCTCCTTTGTGAAGTGGGTCCACCATTGCCGTATGCCACTCCTTGGGCACATATCCTGAGGTGAGGCTAAGATTAAACAGCTGCCCTAACTGCGGGTGTAATTACTCATTGAGTTCATGGAGCACACAACTGGGGACACCATCTGGTCCCATGGATAAAGTGTTTTCTGCCTTGGATAGAGCAGTTCCTACCCCAGCATTGGAGATGTTTGGGGGGCTACAATCCTCTGGTGTAGATACCCCTCCAGTTGGGGGGAGACGGGGAGGAATCTGCAATGAACCTGTCAGCCAGTATGTTGGCAATGTCTGTAGGTGCAGTGATATCTACATCATTCAACTAATTCTGAGCATATCTGGGAGTTCCCTCCCAGGTTTCAAACATAGGCAACAAAGGCCTCATGATTGTCCCTTGAGTCCTGGGTGGGTTTACTCTCAAAACTTGCCTCGGATGATTGTATGGGGGAACCCAGTGTTTTACTCACAATGAGCAGGGGTGTCTTCCCTCCTACAGATTATGCTCTATCTTGTAGTAGCTCCTTCCTTGTGTTGTAGAGCTTGTTTATGGCTAGGGTCCACCAGACTGGATGCTTGCCTGTGGTACAAAGAGTCTTTGTTTTGTTTGGGATTGCCTGATCCATGCAGTCCTGGAGGTGCTGGTAGAAGGCATTTGTAAGTGATACAGTGGCTTGGGTAATGGTGTCCGCTGGCTTGGGGCCTTGAAAGAGACCACACCAGTCCTTAGAAATGTGAAGTCGGCATTTGAGAAGGTCTTCACTGTTTGTTTTTCCATCTGGGGTGTGGGTGGGATGTGGACTCCCACTGAGAGTAGTCCATGATCTGATCTCACCAATGATGGGTATACTGCTGGTGTTGAACAGTGTGACCCCATGTTCGTGATGATGAGTTCTAGTATGTTGCCTCCACTTGAGGGATTGGGACCAGTTGTTCCATGGCATTTCAGTGTATGAACTCATGGAACCTTTGTGTTAGAGTGTTGTGGCATGATTAGTGATCCCAGTCTATATGTGGATAGTTGGAATCACCCAGTAGGATGCTGTTTGGAGATACATTTATCCCCTTCAGTGTTTGCAGGATAGCTGTGTGAGGTACCTGAGTTTGAGAGGGTGGCATGTAACATGCTACAAACTGCAGAGCAGTCTTGCCTACGGTCACTGGCACCTGGATGGTCTCCGATGCATCATGTGTTGCCACCAACAATGAGGTGAGGGTGTCCTTGATGAATATGGACACCCACCATCCTTCTTGGTGTTGTCCGGATGCTGGTGCCGGAATGCATGATATGAGGTAACACCCGATAGTGCCGGGTGCTGTCAGAAGCTGTGAACCAGGTTTCAGGCACAGCACAGACATCAATGTGCTACATACTGAGAAGGGCATAGAGTGTGTGCAGCTTGAGGTTGAGACCTCTGGCATTGAGCAGCAGTACCCTTAGTGTCCTTCCTTTACTGTGTTCTAGGGTGGTAGGTGTAGTATCTGAATCTTGCATAAAAAGGCACAATGGGGTGGCAAGAGCATCATCCGAAATCCTGAAGCCCAGGGGTGACAGGTGCAAGCCGTCCCTTGCAAATCACCGTGGCCTGTCCAGCATGTCGTCCCAGGCAGACAGACATTGGACCCCCTTTGAATGACACCATAGTCTAAGCAAAATAATACAGCTGATCATCTTGTCTCTGTTTATGTGGCATCATACTTGGTGAAGGTAGGATACTGCTGAAGGTCAGGGTCATACCTGCCTGGCCTACATAATCAGAGGGATCCTCTATGTCTCTTTCCATGTAGTCCAGGGAGGTACATCTCAGGTCGTTCACACCAGCATGGATAATGACTGGGTCAGACCTGTACTTGCAGTTGAGTGGCCTGAGTGCTTCCATTATGTGGTGGATTCCAGTGCCCGATAGGCAGCTTACTGTGATCTCTTCCATACCCGATCTGGTGAGCGGGACGTCAGTGTGTCTGACTATGGAGTAACCATAGACAAGTGTGTCTGGCATTGTTTTTGGCCTTAAGGGCTGTGACTGTTTGGCACACCGACTCTGTGGTCAATGTGTTGCATGTGCTGTGCCCTGTGGAGGCAGTTGTGTGAGTGTCTGCTGTGGTGGCCACTGCCATTCTGGTAGAATCCTGATCAGAGCCTCCGAGAGTGTCTCTGTGTGTCTATGTGTATGATCTTAAGTTGTGATAGTGCCATGTGAGACTGGATTTCTGATGTGTGTGTGGTTACCTTCACCTTCTCTCTGGTCTTGCTAGTCCTATGTTGAGAGAGCTCAGCCTCCACTTTGGCTATATAGTTGCATCTCTCACATGTATGTGTGTTTTATGGCAGAAGGAGAGGGTTGTCAGTGTACATGAGGCAAGTGTAACATTGCCTCAATATTCCCAGGTTCACCAGCTGAGCAGGAGAGGACACTAGCAACTGATCTCTAGACATGCTAGAAGGAATAGACAAAACAATGTTGGAATACAGGGAGATATCAAGCCCCCCAAACCACATCATACTGTTTGATTGACAATAGCTACACATACACCGGTGTTTCATAGTGTCATAGTCTACTACTAGCCTATCTGCCCTAGTGCATGTATAAGCCTAGCCATAGTGATTTGGCTATTGCCACCCCTTATAAGTGGTAATAAGTGTACAGAATAGATTCTGATGATTGTGCCTCTGACTTAGTAGTGACACAGTATGACCCCCTTACGTAATTGAATAACATGACCGTGCCTCTGTCTAGTCTGTGCCTCCGTCTCAAATGCAGTTGTCCAGATGTCTCCTGAAGAGAGTCAGTGAGGGACTCTGTCAAACATGGACTGGGATACTCTGCTAGAGTGTGAGATGCCTCTGAGTTATGACTCTGTCCCTCCAGCATGTCCTATACATGTATGTGCTGAGGTTCAAATCCTCAGCTCTCATGGCTCTGGTGGATTTGGATTGCTTGCAGTGGAGCATGTCCACCAAATCCTGATTGGACATGGTCTTGTATGTCAGGCATAGGACACCTGTACGTATGCGGTATGACACTGAACAAAGCTGGATTTCCTCTATTCTGGAAGCATCTGACATGTGTTGAAGAACCCTGATCTTCATGGTAGGTACCTTTGGGGTGTCTCCAGCTGTTGCAATTGCTGGGTGAGGTACATACCATATGGGGCTTCAGATTCAATCATGGGCCTGATAAGGAGAAGGATAGTGGAACAATGACCTCCTATGATCTTGATGGAAAACCCTCCATGATAAGGTGGGCAAGATAGAAAGTCTTCCTAACCACTTTGGCAACAGGGGTGTCAAAAGAGATGTCACTATCTACATGTGTCCCCAGGTGTCTGATTTGTTGTCTGTGCTCAGTGGGTTGCTGTCTATGTATTGATCTGTGGGTACTTTGTTCCTCCCAAAGGGGATGAATACACATCAGTTGCATTCAGTTTCAGGCCATGTGTCTGGCACCAGCTATCCGCCTTTGTGACGGCATTCTGTAGTATTTGTGTGCCGGCTGATGTATTCACTATGGTGCCTAGGTTGCAGTCATCTGCAAACTTTGTCAGCCACAACCCCTATGTTTCCTTTCACATCTGAAAAGTAAATACCAATTAAGAGGGGTCCAGGACACATCCTTGTGGGACACCACCTGTGACTGGCTTCGAATCTGACAAGGCACCTGCAATGTTGACTTTATGGGTTCTGTTTCTTAGCCATTTAAAACCTATCCTGACATATGCTGCTATATGTCAGCTGTTGAGCTTGGCTATGATGCCTGAGTGTGGTATTGTGTCACAGGCCTTAGCCAAGTGCAGGTAGGCTGTGTGGACTGCGTAGCCCTCATCGATGGCCCTACTGACAGTTTCATAGTAGTCAACTAGGTGCAAAAGGCAGGATCTGCCCTGTACAAAGCTGAACTAGGTGGGAACAAGGGTCCGTGAGGTCAGTAATGTGTCTGTGTAAGAGCTCCATAATGACTCTCCCATATCTTTGCAGACAAGGCTGGTTAGCTTGTGTGGTGGTAGTTGCCATGGTCTGTGGAGGCATCTCCTCTGTGGAGTGGGACCACTGTTGCCGCAGCCACTGTTCAGGTACATATCCTGTAGCAAGACTAAGGTTAAATAGCAGTTGTATCAACGGGTCCAGCCCCTTCTGGAGTTCACATAGCATGCAACTGGAGATACCAGCAGGTCCCATGGATGCTGTGTACTTGTCTTTGCTGAGTGTGGCTCTCACATGGACATCCAAGATGACAGTGAGGTTACATACAGCAGTGATAACTATCTTCTTTGGGGGTGAGGGAGGGGTAAATCGCACTGAAGCTGTCCGCCGGAATGTTGCCAATATCTGTCAGGTCACTGGAATATATGTTGTTGTGTACCAACTCTGAGCATATCCGAGGGTTCACAACCAGGTGTCTGACATAACTGAAGAAATCAGTGTGGTTACCTTCATTGTCTTTGGTGATTTATGTCCCCAAGTTGACCTTGCATGTCTTTATGAGATAATGTAGCTTTCTACTAGTGCTGATCACAGCTGTCTTCCCTTTGGAGATGTAGCTCTGTCTTGCATTAGTAACCGTCATCTGTCATACAGTCTGTTTATGGCTGGGGTCCAACAGACAGGAAACTTTCCCTTTGGAGACGGTCCTGTTTTTATTTGTGATTGCATGGTCCATGCTGTCTGACATCTAGCTAAGGGAGGTCATTGTGGTTCTGCAGTTATCTTTCATCAGCATTAGAAATTACCACAACAACCCCTGTGGGTGTACCTCATGCAGACACATCCAGCACCTGTAAAGTCCACAACAGTACCTCACCAGGAGTATGACAGAGCTGGAACACATGTAATGTGTAGTCTGATTACACAGAGTGCAGCTCCACACACTGCCATGCTGTCCACCCAGATGCAAGCTGTGCCTGATGTAGAAAGCCATGTCCAAGCTGGAATCAATGCACATGCTGCACCTTGTACAATCTGAATGGCAGGCAGCTATGCACATGAGGGACCTGAACCCCAGCACTGACATATATAGGGCAGGCTGTACTGCATTATCCAAAACACAGAAGCCACCCCCACACATGAGTAAACTACCAGTACAGGTTGTCCGTAGAGACGCTCGTTGAGTCCCCTCAACAGGAATCCTAATGAGTGCATGGGAGATGGGAGGTTTACCCTGGGTATCAATGTTATGTCACAGGTAGACAGAGGCACAGTATACTAAACAAGACATATGTCATGGCAAACATCACTTACAATGTGTTGATGGACAAACACACTCTCCGACTAGCATTAGAAATGGCCTAGGGCACATCGGTAGTGTTCGCCAATGTACACCCATGTTGTGGAATACACTACCGATGTTGGATGAGGCTGTTGTAAGTAGTTCACATCTGAACATAATGCAACATGGTCAGATAGGTTCATAGGTACATAGGTTTATACTAGGCTATCTTCCCTAAGGCAGGTATAAGCCTAGCACAGAGTTCATTGGCATACACCACCCTTATATGGAAACAGTACTGTGCCCATTAGTGTGTCATGCCTCTCTCCAGCAGTGACACCGTGACAATCCCGGGTTAAACGTATGACCTTCCATCCACAGGTCAAGATACCTCTTGAACACAGCCAGCAAGGTGCTCTGCCTCACATGGACCGGGATTGTATTACACAGCATAGGGAGTCTCTGGGTGATAACTTCATTCCTCCAACATGTCCAACATACAACCCTGCTAAGGTGTAAGTCATCTGCACTAGTGGTTCAGGTGGATCTGCTGATTCTGAGGTGGAGCATGTCCATTAATCCCTGTTTGGACATGGCCTCGCATGTCAGGCACATGTCACCTCTAAGCAGACAGTATGTGAGTGAATAGAGTGGGAGTGTCTTCAATCTGGCAGCATATGACAGCTGTTGGGGTTCCTTGATCCTTTAGGTGGGGGACATTCAGGGTGTCTGCAATTGCTGCAGATGTTGGGTGACATACAGCCAGAATAGGGCATTTGACTCGATCACCGGTCTGATAAGAAGTGAAGAGTACAGGGGAACAATGACCCACTAGATCTGGATGTGAATCCCATCCTGAGCAGGTGGGCAATGTAGAAGGTCTTTCTAGCCACTTTAGCAATGTGAGTCTCAGAAGAATGGCGACTGTCAACCTGGGTCCCCAGGTCCATGATAACCTTCTCTGTGCTTAGAGGATTGCCACCTATATGGTAGCTTGGGGTCACCTTGCTTTTCCTGAAGGGTATGTCTACACATGTTGTGCACTTTGACTTCAGGCCATGGCCCTGGCACCAGCTATCAGTTACTGTGAGTCCCTTCTGAAGGATATCCGTGTGTGATGCACTGTCCACCATGGTGCCCAGTGTGCAGTCATCTGCAAACATTGTCAGCCAAAGTCCTCCCATGTTGGCCTGTACTTCTGGGAAGTACATGACAAACAATGGGGCCAAGGACTGAGCCCTGTGTGACACCACCTGTGACCAGCCTGGAGTCTAACATAGTGCCAGCAACTCTAACCCTGTGGGTCCCGTCCTTAAGCCAGTTTGCAACCCATCTTGTGACATATGGGTTTACATTTCAGTTGTTAGGGTTTTCCACAATACCTGAGTGGGGTATTGTGTTGAAAGTGTTTGCAAGGCCAAGGTAGGCTGTATGGACTGCCTTTCCCCAACAATGGCCTAAGTGACCAATTTGAAGATGTCAACCCAGTACAAAAGGCATGATCTGCCCCTGACCAAGCCAAAATGTGATGGGTACAATGTCTGCATGTCCCCTATATCTTTGTTTATGAGCTCAATTATGATCCTCTCCATAGATTTGCAGACTACACTTGTTGCTTATGGGGCAGTAATTACCAGGGTCTGTAGAGGCACTGCCTTTGTGCAGATGTGCACAACTGGACCCTAACCAGGCTGTTGTGCACACTATGGAAATGTAAAGCGTGATAGGACTAAAGCCCAGGATACTGACCACCACAGTGAAAGTACTGAAACACTACACTATACAGTGCTACAGTGTTAGGTCAGTATGAACGGATGTTGACAATTGTGTGCAAAGTATCCCATGCAAAACCTGCAGGCACAGTATACTCCCTGTTTTGTTCACACAAAAAGCATTCGGACAGTAACTACACAACATGGCAGACAACACACAACCATAAACTGGAGGTATTTGTTGAAGGTCACACTCATCCACAAATGTGATGGTCTGCAGAGTTCAACATATGTAAAGCCTACACTGGGCATGCTCACACACTTAAAACCCAA
>NC_056736.1:251834074-251901274 GCF_019279795.1 Protopterus annectens | reverse complement strand
AAATAAAAAGCACTGTCTGAGTAGTGTAAGAGTTAGAGATGGGGCAGGAACAGAGTAAGAGGTAGGTGACATCATGGGGGGATGATAGCAATAAATGTACCAGATTGGAGGGCAATGTAAGGTAACAGATGACAGACAGACATCAGGGAGAGAGGTGTGTCCCAACAGAACACTAGGAAAGTCAAGAAATTGAGGGTATACGCTATCCCTACACTCAAAGTTTCTTGATATACGGCATGCGTGTGCGCGCGTGTAAGGCAGGTTCAACATGTGGGAGCATGTTGCAAACCGTTTACAACTGTTTGCGCGGGCGTGCACGTGTGTAAGGCAGTGTGCGCGCGTTTTAGCATGAATCAGCCTAGCTAACACCGTGTAAGGATGTGTGCGCGTGTGTAACACCATGTAAGGATGTGTGCGCGTTTAAGTGACTGTGAGCTTGTTTAAGCTGGTGTGCACATTGCTCCCCCTCAGGAAACAGAAAGGAAACAGGAAACAACTAAAATCCAGGGAAACTGCCAGAAGATACTACTGGAGTTAATTGGTGGAAACAATTAGAAGCAGGCAATTACACAGGCAGACTAGAAGCCCAACCCAGCACTTAAAACACTGCAAGGAGCAGGCTGTTTCTCACAACAGATACTGCCAGAAACTAAGCTATCAGAATTGAAAACTGAAAAAAGCTGAACTCAGAGCAGAAATGCTAGGGGCTGCCATAGCTATTATAGTCAGGCATAGGCGAATTGCTGAGGGTGGTGACAATGCAGATGCTGACAGACAACCCAGAGTGAGGAGAAGGAGAAGAGTATACAGGCCCAGGGTCACCTACCATGGGTTACATGAGCTGGAGATAGTAGAGCCCTATAGAGTGGACAGAGAGCTCCTGCAGCAGATTGTTGAGCTGTGCAGGCCACGCCTCACACACAGAACCAACAGAGGGGAACCCATCCCAGTGGAAACCAAGGTATGTGTTGGCCTAAGAATACTAGCAACAGGTACCTTCCAGAGACCAACTGGCGATATGATGGGGATATCACAGGCATCAGCCTCCAGGGTACTACACCAGTTCCTGGATGCCATGTCAGCACATGTCGGTGATCATGTATATTTCCCCAATGCCCGTGAGGTATTGGCCAGCAATATGTCTCTTCCAGCAAATAGCAGAATACCCTGAGGTACTGGGTGCTATAGACTGCACGCACATACGCATCAAAGCACCAGCAGGAGAGCGGGTAGAGCCTACATTAACCGCAAGGGATACCCTCCATCAACTGCCAGGTCATGTGTGATGCCCAGGGCATAATAATGAATGTGTGTGCTGGCTGCCCTGGGAGCTACCACGATTCCCATATCTGGCATCTGACGCAGCTGTACCAATCATTTGCCAATGGGGACTTCCCACACGGACACCTAGTGGGGGATGCAGGTTATGCACTTGAGCCGTGGCTGATGACACCCATCAGAAATGCACACACACCTGAACAGGAACGCCATAATGAGGCACACGCACAAACACGTAATATCATAGAGCGTGTGTTTGGGCTGCTCAAGTCACGGTTCCATGTCTGGACACATCTGGTGGAGCCTTGCAGTACACACCAACTACATGTACCCAAATGATCATGATATTTGCTATGCTACATAATATGATCCTGCGAAACAGCTGCAGCAGGACCAGCACAGGCTGGGCCAAACATCCCCACCATTGCCAAGGCCACCACAGGCAGGGGTGACTGGAGGAGGAACAACCTGACCTTGTCCCAGTAGGCAGAAGGAGGCGTGCCCAGTATGCCCTGGCCTTGGCAAAGAGGCAATGCATAGCACATACGCTTGGTCAGTAGGAACACTGGGACTGATACCCACTCTGACTCACTCATACAGTAACAGGGATGCCTAACATGACACAAATTGCTGCTAAATATGTACAGGGAGTGTAGTATGTGTATCCGACAGAGGTGGCCCTGCAGCACCACCTGAGGCATGAATGCCATGTGTTAAGTAATGTAATATCATGTACCACATGCACACCTGAGGACCCCAACTAACATCCACCCTCAAGAATCATAAACCACAAAAACACAAACCCACCTCATGGGTACCACAAGGGATAGGAACCTAGATGTAATGCTACCCAATGCCAGAAGTATAAACATCAAGCTGTATGGTGTGTAAACACACACAGTATAGAGAATGTAGATATCAGTGCTGTAATAGAAAACAGGGTCAAAGCCCACATCGGCACCCTGACACTACCAGGTCACACGTCATACAGTGATGTACATGTGCAAAAACATGGAACAAGATACAAAATGAGGGTGACTAGCAATAAATAGCATGGATAACCACACACCCATGTTTGTACCACAACAAGAAGCAACATGGAATAGCCATGGTCAAAAACCAATGGCTAAAACTCACTACTACTATATAGCTTGCTGCAGACCACTGTCCTAATAGCAGGAACTGCCCCAGGCCTATGTGCATAGGTTCATAGGTTCATACTAGGCTATCTGCCCTAGGGCATTAATAAGCCTAGCCCAGAGTTTTGTGGCTTCTGCCACCCCTTCAAGTTGATGGATAATATGCCCATTATTCTGCTGTGCCTCTGTCAAGCAGTGATACTGAGGTTATCCCTGGGGTATACCTGCAATCTCCCATCCATTTGTCAAGATCTCACTTGAACGAAGCCAGTGAGGTGCTCAGCCTCACATGTACCAGGATGTTGTTCCACAGCATAGGGACTCTCTGGGTGTTGAATCTGTCCCTCCAGCACATCCTATTAATATCTGTGTTGAGGTTTAGGTCTCCTGCCCTTGTAGTTCTGATGGATGTAGAGGTCTTGAGGTGAAGCATGTTCAATAATTCTGGGTTGGACATAGCCTTGTATGTCAGGCACAGGACACCTCTGAGCAGATGGTAAGTGACTGAATACAGCTGGAATCCCTTCAGTCGGGCAGCATAAGAAATATGTTTGAGACCCTTTCACCTCCTGTTGAGGAATTTGTGGGCCCATCCAATTGCCGCGGGTGTTGGGTCAGATACATTCTGAATGGGGCATTGTATGCAATCATTGGTCTGATGAGTGATGAGTACAGGGGAACAATGACCTCCCTTGATCTAGATGTGAATCCCTGCATGATGAGGTGGCCAATGTAGAAGGCCTTCCAAACTACCCTGGCAATGTGAGTGTCAAACAAAAGGTTACTGTCAACCTGGGTGCCCAGGTCCCTGATAACCTCCTCTGTGCTTAGAGGATTGCCACCTAGATGGGAAGTAGTGGTAACCTTGTTCTTCCTGAAGGGTATGGCTATGCATTGTTTAGTGTTTAATGTACGGTCATGGCTGTGGCACCAGTTATCCGTGTCTATGAGACCCTTCTGAAGGATGTCTGTGTCAGATGGGTTTCCAACTATGCTTCCCAGTTTGCAGTCATCGTCAAACGTTGTCAGCCATAATCCTCCTGTGTTTGCTCATACTTCTGAAAAGTAGATGCTGAACAAATGTGGGCCCAGGACTGAGCCCTGTGGGACACCACCTGTGACAGCTCTGGAGTGTGACATGGCACCAGCAACGTTCACCCTGTGTGTTCCGTCACTTAGCTAGTTTGCAACCCATGCTGTGATGTATGGGTTCACAATTAAGCTGGTGATGTTTTCAATGATACCTGAGTGGGGTATTGTGTCGAAAGCCTTTGCCAGGTCAAGGTAGGCTGTGTAGACTGCCCTGCCCACGTCAATGGCCTGGGTGACTGTTTGTTTAAAAGCATGATCTGCCCTTGACAAAGCCAAACTGGATTGTATCCAATGTCTGCAAGTCCCCTATGTCTTCATTTATAATTCCCATTATGACCCTCTCCATAGCTTAGCAGAACAGGCTTGTCAAGCTGATGGGATGGTAGTTTCCGGGTTGGTGGAGGCACCTCCTTTGTGAAGTGGGTCCACCATTGCCGTATGCCACTCCTTGGGCACATATCCTGAGGTGAGGCTAAGATTAAACAGCTGCCCTAACTGCGGGTGTAATTACTCATTGAGTTCATGGAGCACACAACTGGGGACACCATCTGGTCCCATGGATAAAGTGTTTTCTGCCTTGGATAGAGCAGTTCCTACCCCAGCATTGGAGATGTTTGGCGGGCTACAATCCTCTGGTGTAGATACCCTCCAGTTGGGGACGGGGGAGGAATCTGCAATGAACCTGTCAGCCAGTATGTTGGCAATGTCTGTAGGTGCAGTGATATCTACATCATTCAACTAATTCTGAGCATATCTGGGAGTTCCTCCCAGGTTTCAAACATAGGCAAAAAAGGCCTCATGATTGTCCCTTGAGTCCTGAGTGGGTTTACTCTCAAAACTTGCCTCGGATGATTGTATGGAGGAACCCAGTGTTTTACTCACAATGAGCAGGGGTGTCTTCCCTCCTACAGATTATGCTCTATCTTGTAGTAGCTCCTTCCTTGTGTTGTAGAGCTTGTTTATGGCTAGGGTCCACCAGACTGGATGCTTGCCTGTGGTACAAAGAGTCTTTGTTTTGTTTGGGATTGCCTGATCCATGCAGTCCTGGAGGTGCTGGTAGAAGGCATTTGTAAGTGATACAGTGGCTTGGGTAATGGTGTCCGCTGGCTTGGGGCCTTGAAAGAGACCACACCAGTCCTTAGAAATGTGAAGTCGGCATTTGAGAAGGTCTTCACTGTTTGTTTTTCCATCTGGGGTGTGGGTGGGATGTGGACTCCCACTGAGAGTAGTCCATGATCTGATCTCACCAATGATGGGTATACTGCTGGTGTTGAACAGTGTGACCCCATGTTCGTGATGATGAGTTCTAGTATGTTGCCTCCACTTGAGGGGATTGGGACCAGTTGTTCCATGGCATTTCAGTGTATGAACTCATGGAACCTTTGTGTTAGAGTGTTGTGGCATGATTAGTGATCCCAGTCTATATGTGGATAGTTGGAATCACCCAGTAGGATGCTGTTTGGAGATACATTTATCCCCTTCAGTGTTTGCAGGATAGCTGTGTGAGGTACCTGAGTTTGAGAGGGTGGCATGTAACATGCTACAAACTGCAGAGCAGTCTTGCTTACGGTCACTGGCACCTGGATGGTCTCCGATGCATCATGTGTTGCCACCAACAATGAGGTGAGGGTGTCCTTGATGAATATGGACACCCACCATCCTTCTTGGTGTTGTCCGGATGCTGGTGCCGGAATGCATGATATGAGGTAACACCCGATAGTGCCGGGGTGCTGTCAGAAGCTGTGAACCAGGTTTCAGGCACAGCACAGACATCAATGTGCTACATACTGAGAAGGGCATAGAGTGTGTGCAGCTTGAGGTTGAGACCTCTGGCATTGAGCAGCAGTACCCTTAGTGTCCTTCCTTTACTGTGTTCTAGGGTGGTAGGTGTAGTATCTGAATCTTGCATAAAAAGGCACAATGGGGTGGCAAGAGCATCATCCCAATCCGAAGCCCAGAGGTGACAGGTGCAAGCCGCCCCTTGCAAATCACCGTGGCCTGTCCAGCATGTCGTCCCAGGCAGACAGACATTGGACTCCCTTTGAATGACACCATAGTCTAAGCAAAATAATACAGCTGATCATCTTGTCTCTGTTTATGTGGCATCATACTTGGTGAAGGTAGGATACTGCTGAAGGTCAGGGTCATACCTGCCTGGCCTACATAATCAGAGGGATCCTCTATGTCTCTTTCCATGTAGTCCAGGGAGGTACATCTCAGGTCGTTCACACCAGCATGGATAATGACTGGGTCAGACCTGTACTTGCAGTTGAGTGGCCTGAGTGCTTCCATTATGTGGTGGATTCCAGTGCCCGATAGGCAGCTTACTGTGATCTCTTCCATACCCGATCTGGTGAGCGGGACGTCAGTGTGTCCGACTATGGAGTAACCATAGACAAGTGTGTCTGGCATTGTTTTTGGCCTTAAGGGCTGTGACTGTTTGGCACACCGACTCTGTGGTCAATGTGTTGCATGTGCTGTGCCCTGTGGAGGCAGTTGTGTGAGTGTCTGCTGTGGTGGCCACTGCCATTCTGGTAGAATCCTGATCAGAGCCTCCGAGAGTGTCTCTCTGTGTCTATGTGTATGATCTTAAGTTGTGATAGTGCCATGTGAGACTGGATTCTGATGTATGTGTGGTTACCTTCACCTTCTCTCTGGTCTTGCTAGTCCTATGTTGAGAGAGCTCAGCCTCCACTTTGGCTATATAGTTGCATCTCTCACATGTATGTGTGTTTTATGGCAGAAGGAGAGGGTTGTCAGTGTACATGAGGCAAGTGTAACATTGCCTCAATATTCCCAGGTTCACCAGCTGAGCAGGAGAGGACACTAGCAACTGATCTCTAGACATGCTAGAAGGAATAGACAAAACAATGTTGGAATACAGGGAGATATCAAGCCCCCCAAACCACATCATACTGTTTGATTGACAATAGCTACACATACACCGGTGTTTCATAGTGTCATAGTCTACTACTAGCCTATCTGCCCTAGTGCATGTATAAGCCTAGCCATAGTGATTTGGCTATTGCCACCCCTTATAAGTGGTAATAAGTGTACAGAATAGATTCTGATGATTGTGCCTCTGACTTAGTAGTGACACAGTATGACCCCTTACGTAATTGAATAACATGACCGCGCCTCTGTCTAGTCTGTGCCTCCGTCTCAAATGCAGTTGTCCAGATGTCTCCTGAAGAGAGTCAGTGAGGGACTCTGTCAAACATGGACTGGGATACTCTGCTAGAGTGTGAGATGCCTCTGAGTTATGACTCTGTCCCTCCAGCATGTCCTATACATGTATGTGCTGAGGTTCAAATCCTCAGCTCTCATGGCTCTGGTGGATTTGGATTGCTTGCAGTGGAGCATGTCCACCAAATCCTGATTGGACATGGTCTTGTATGTCAGGCATAGGACACCTGTACGTATGCGGTATGACACTGAACAAAGCTGGATTTCCTCTATTCTGGAAGCATCTGACATGTGTTGAAGAACCCTGATCTTCATGGTAGGTACCTTTGGGGTGTCTCCAGCTGTTGCAATTGCTGGGTGAGGTACATACCATATGGGGCTTCAGATTCAATCATGGGCCTGATAAGGAGAAGGATAGTGGAACAATGACCTCCTATGATCTTGATGGAAAACCCTCCATGATAAGGTGGGCAAGATAGAAAGTCTTCCTAACCACTTTGGCAACAGGGGTGTCAAAAGAGATGTCACTATCTACATGTGTCCCCAGGTGTCTGATTTGTTGTCTGTGCTCAGTGGGTTGCTGTCTATGTATTGATCTGTGGGTACTTTGTTCCTCCCAAAGGGGATGAATACACATCAGTTGCATTCAGTTTCAGGCCATGTGTCTGGCACCAGCTATCCGCCTTTGTGACGGCATTCTGTAGTATTTGTGTGCCGGCTGATGTATTCACTATGGTGCCTAGGTTGCAGTCATCTGCAAACTTTGTCAGCCACAACCCCCCTATGTTTGCTTTCACATCTGAAAAGTAAATACCAATTAAGAGGGGTCCAGGACACATCCTTGTGGGACACCACCTGTGACTGGCTTCGAATCTGACAAGGCACCTGCAATGTTGACTTTATGGGTTCTGTTTCTTAGCCATTATATGCCGTTATATGTCAGCTGTTGAGCTTGGCTATGATGCCTGAGTGTGGTATTGTGTCACAGGCCTTAGCCAAGTGCAGGTAGGCTGTGTGGACTGCGTAGCCCTCATCGATGGCCCTACTGACAGTTTCATAGTAGTCAACTAGGTGCAAAAGGCAGGATCTGCCCTGTACAAAGCTGAACTAGGTGGGAACAAGGGTCCGTAGGTCAGTAATGTGTCTGTGTAAGAGCTCCATAATGACTCTTCCATATCTTTGCAGACAAGGCTGGTTAAGCTTGTGTGGTGGTAGTTGCCATGGTCTGTGGAGGCATCTCCTCTGTGGAGTGGGACCACTGTTGCCGTGCGCCACTGTTCAGGTACATATCCTGTAGCAAGACTAAGGTTAAATAGCAGTTGTATCAACGGGTCCAGCCCCTTCTGGAGTTCACATAGCATGCAACTGGAGATACCAGCAGGTCCCATGGATGCTGTGTACTTGTCTTTGCTGAGTGTGGCTCTCACATGGACATCCAAGATGACAGTGAGGTTACATACAGCAGTGATAACTATCTTCTTTTGGGGGTGAGGGAGGGGGTAAATCGCACTGAAGCTGTCCGCCGGAATGTTGCCAATATCTGTCAGGTCACTGGAATATATGTTGTTGTGTACCAACTCTGAGCATATCCGAGGGTTCACAACCAGGTGTCTGACATAACTGAAGAAATCAGTGTGGTTACCTTCATTGTCTTTGGTGATTTATGTCCCCAAGTTGACCTTGCATGTCTTTATGAGATAATGTAGCTTTCTACTAGTGCTGATCACAGCTGTCTTCCCTTTTGGAGATGTAGCTCTGTCTTGCATTAGTAACCGTCATCTGTCATACAGTCTGTTTATGGCTGGGGTCCAACAGACAGGAAACTTTCCCTTTGCGGAGACGGTCCTGTTTTTATTTGTGATTGCATGGTCCATGCTGTCTGACATCTAGCTAAGGGGAGGTCATTGTGGTTCTGCAGTTATCTTTCATCAGCATTAGAAATTACCACAACAACCCCTGTGGGGTGTACCTCATGCAGACACATCCAGCACCTGTAAAGTCCACAACAGTACCTCACCAGGAGTATGACAGAGCTGGAACACATGTAATGTGTAGTCTGATTACACAGAGTGCAGCTCCACACACTGCCATGCTGTCCACCCAGATGCAAGCTGTGCCTGATGTAGAAAGCCATGTCCAAGCTGGAATCAATGCACATGCTGCACCTTGTACAATCTGAATGGCAGGCAGCTATGCACATGAGGGACCTGAACCCCAGCACTGACATATATAGGGCAGGCTGTACTGCATTATCCAAAACACAGAAGCCACCCCACACATGAGTAAACTACCAGTACAGGTTGTCCGTGAGACGCCTGCTGAGTCCCCTCAACAGGAATCCTAATGAGTGCATGGGAGATGGGAGGTTTACCCTGGGTATCAATGTTATGTCACAGGTAGACAGAGGCACAGTATACTAAACAAGACATATGTCATGGCAAACATCACTTACAATGTGTTGATGGACAAACACACTCTCCGACTAGCATTAGAAATGGCCTAGGGCACATCGGTAGTGTTCGCCAATGTACACCCATGTTGTGGAATACACTACCGATGTTGGATGAGGCTGTTGTAAGTAGTTCACATCTGAACATAATGCAACATGGTCAGATAGGTTCATAGGTACATAGGTTTATACTAGGCTATCTTCCCTAAGGCAGGTATAAGCCTAGCACAGAGTTCATTGGCATACACCACCCCTTATATGGAAACAGTACTGTGCCCATTAGTGTGTCATGCCTCTCTCCAGCAGTGACACCGTGACAATCCCCGGGTTAAACGTATGACCTTCCATCCACAGGTCAAGATACCTCTTGAACACAGCCAGCAAGGTGCTCTGCCTCACATGGACCGGGATTGTATTACACAGCATAGGGAGTCTCTGGGTGATAACTTCATTCCTCCAACATGTCCAACATACAACCCTGCTAAGGTGTAAGTCATCTGCACTAGTGGTTCAGGTGGATCTGCTGATTCTGAGGTGGAGCATGTCCATTAATCCCTGTTTGGACATGGCCTCGCATGTCAGGCACATGTCACCTCTAAGCAGACAGTATGTGAGTGAATAGAGTGGGAGTGTCTTCAATCTGGCAGCATATGACAGCTGTTGGGGTTCCTTGATCCTTTAGGTGGGGGACATTCAGGGTGTCTGCAATTGCTGCAGATGTTGGGTGACATACAGCCAGAATAGGGCATTTGACTCGATCACCGGTCTGATAAGAAGTGAAGAGTACAGGGGAACAATGACCCACTAGATCTGGATGTGAATCCCATCCTGAGCAGGTGGGCAATGTAGAAGGTCTTTCTAGCCACTTTAGCAATGTGAGTCTCAGAAGAATGGCGACTGTCAACCTGGGTCCCCAGGTCCATGATAACCTTCTCTGTGCTTAGAGGATTGCCACCTATATGGTAGCTTGGGGTCACCTTGCTTTTCCTGAAGGGTATGTCTACACATGTTGTGCACTTTGACTTCAGGCCATGGCCCTGGCACCAGCTATCAGTTACTGTGAGTCCCTTCTGAAGGATATCCGTGTGTGATGCACTGTCCACCATGGTGCCCAGTGTGCAGTCATCTGCAAACATTGTCAGCCAAAGTCCTCCCATGTTGGCCTGTACTTCTGGGAAGTACATGACAAACAATGGGGCCAAGGACTGAGCCCTGTGTGACACCACCTGTGACCAGCCTGGAGTCTAACATAGTGCCAGCAACTCTAACCCTGTGGGTCCCGTCCTTAAGCCAGTTTGCAACCCATCTTGTGACATATGGGTTTACATTTCAGTTGTTAGGGTTTTCCACAATACCTGAGTGGGGTATTGTGTTGAAAGTGTTTGCAAGGCCAAGGTAGGCTGTATGGACTGCCTTTCCCCAACAATGGCCTAAGTGACCAATTTGAAGATGTCAACCCAGTACAAAAGGCATGATCTGCCCCTGACCAAGCCAAAATGTGATGGGTACAATGTCTGCATGTCCCCTATATCTTTGTTTATGAGCTCAATTATGATCCTCTCCATAGATTTGCAGACTACACTTGTTAAGCTTATGGGGCAGTAATTACCAGGGTCTGTAGAGGCACTGCCTTTGTGCAGATGTGCACAACTGGACCCTAACCAGGCTGTTGTGCACACTATGGAAATGTAAAGCGGTGATAGGACTAAAGCCCAGGATACTGACCACCACAGTGAAAGTACTGAAACACTACACTATACAGTGCTACAGTGTTAGGTCAGTATGAACGGATGTTGACAATTGTGTGCAAAGTATCCCATGCAAAACCTGCAGGCACAGTATACTCCCTGTTTTGTTCACACAAAAAGCATTCGGACAGTAACTACACAACATGGCAGACAACACACAACCATAAACTGGAGGTATTTGTTGAAGGTCACACTCATCCACAAATGTGATGGTCTGCAGAGTTCAACATATGTAAAGCCCACACTGGGCATGCTCACACACTTAGATAATCTTTCACACAACATGCCATGGGAAGGCTGAACTGGGCATGCTCACACACTTGGTCCAAATGTTACTCCTAGCAACTGTGAAAACACACCAGAGGATGCTCATTCCCCTTTCTAGACACTGATCATGTAAGCACCCTATAAGTATATCGGAGAAAAGGAATCTCTCAGTAATCTGAATAGCGTGCTCTGCTAATGTGTCCGTCTGTAGTGTCATAACATAGTTAGGTAAGGGTTTGAATCCAGCAGGTGGCAAGTGTGTGTGAAGGGGGGTAAGTGTGTGTGTATGAAAGAAACATCCCTTTTGGCAACTGGGAAAATACACCACAGGATGATCATTCCACTTTCTAAACCCTGATGATGTCAGCACCCTATAAGTATATCAGGGGAAAGGAAACCTCCCAGTAATGCGAATAGCGCGCTGTGCTAATGCGTCCGTCTCTAGTGTCATAACATAGTTAGGTAGGGGTTTGAATCCAGCAGGTGGCAAGTGTGTGTGAAGGGGGGTAAGTGTGTGTGTGTGTATGAAAGAAACATCCCTTTTGGCAACTGGGAAAACACACCACAGGATGATCATTCCACTTTCTAAACTCTGATGATGTCAGCACCCTATAAGTATATCAGGGGAAGGGAAAACTCCTAGTAATGCGAATAGCGCGCTGTGCTAATGCGTCCGTCTCTAGTGTCATAACCTAGTTAGGTAGGGATTTGAATCCAGCAGGTGGCAAGTGTGTGTGAACAGGGGTAAGTGTGTTTGTATGAAAGAAACATCCCTTTTGGCAACTGGGAAAGCACACCACAGGATGATCATTCCACTTTCTAAACTCTGATGATGTCAGCACCCTATAAGTATATCAGGGGAAGGGAAAACTCCCAGTAATGCGAATAGCGTGCTGCGCTAATGCGTCCGTTTCTACTGTCATAACCTAGTTAGGTAGGGGTTTGAATCCAGCAGGTGGCAAGGGTGTGTGAAGGGGGGTAAGTGTGTATGAAAAAAACATCCCTTTTGGCAACTGGGAAAGCACACCACAGGATGATCATTCCACTTTCTAAACTCTGATGATGTCAGCACCCTATAAGTATATCAGGGGAAGGGAAAACTCCCAGTAATGCGAATAGCGCGCTGTGCTAATGCGTCCGTCTCTACTGTCATAACCTAGTTAAGTAGGGGTTTGAATCCAGCAGGTGGCAAGTGTGTGTGTATGAAAGAAACATCCCTTTTGGCAACTGGGAAAACACACCACAGGATGCACATACCCCTTTCTAAACGATATCACAATTATGTATGGCTTTTGATTACAGACATGCCACGTGTGTTTTGCACACACAGAATGCCCATGTGTGTGGGTTGTCACTCACAATAATGCAAGACATTGATTAAACAAGTTATGGCAATGCACACATGATGTATGTGTGTACCAAATACACATATGTACCTGTGACCTTCAATAGTTACCATGTGTGATGCCTGCCACATGTGAATACATGGTATTTGCACAGAGTAACATTATGACCGTGGTCTTCTGTGCAGGTGCAGCATGTGGGATGTGTACATACAGTGTGAGATGTAGCTGCTATCAGCCTAGTAGTGAGGGATGCACACCTGGTCTGGGGCATATAGTCTGCATGTTGTTGATGTACAGGAGCTGCATGTTTTCACCTGTTGTGGGAGTGGTAAGACAGTATTCCATAGCAATGCAGTGACTGCATGCTAAGAACCATTCAGCTAGGGTTTTGTAGCTACACGAAGTCATTAGCATTCAGTAATTTGTCAGAATCCCTGGTGAGGGTCAGGGGTCTACCAGCCTGTGTCACTTGCTCAGTGATCCCTTCCATGTTCCCTATCATGTATCCCAGTGAGGGACATCCCACATCAGCTGTGGTGGCATGGACAATGACTGAGTCATATGTGTCCATGCATCTGACTGACTTGTATGTAACTGTACCATAGAGGTGACTGACAACTGACCTTTGCACATGCTACCATAGTATTGAGATTACATTGGTGATTAACAGCACATAGGGACAATGGTGATAAAGATACATAGGTCCATAGGTTCGTACAGGGATGTCTGCCCAGGGCATGTATCCACCTAGCCAGAATGTGTGTGCCTTTCAACATGCATTGTGAATCTGTCTTGCTATGCCCTTTTCCAAGGTTAGTATACTGTGCCTCTGTCTCACAGTGACACATAAGTGATACCCAGGGTAACCCTACAATGTCACATCCTGTCATTAATATCACTCTTGAAGATAGTCACTGAGTCAGTCTGCCTAACCTCTATTGGGATAATATTCGGAATGAAGGGAGCCTCTGAGTTGTGAATGTGCCCTCCAGCATGTCCTGTGTATATCACTCCTGAGGTTCAAGTATTTCCAGTGTGTATCCTGGTGGGATCTGGATATTCTGAGATGCAGCATGGCCATTAACTGAGGGTATGACCTGGCCTTCTATGTCAGGCACAGATTGCCTATGAAGAGGCAGTATGTCACTGAGTAGAGCTGCTGTTACTTTAACCAGTCAGTATGTGGCATCTGTTTGAGCCCTTTGATCCCCTTGTCGAGGTACATATGTGGTATCTCCAGTTGCTGCAGGTGTCTGGTAAGGTGCATGCCGAGAGGTTCATCATAGTCAATTATGGGCATGATGAGGGATGAGTAAAGGGGCACAATGTCCACCCCTGATCTACATGTGGATCCCATGATGATGTGGCCCATATAACATGCTTACCTAACCGCTTTGTCCATGTTGTTGTCAAATGGTAGAATGCTATCAACCTGGGTACCCCAAGGTCCATAATTCCTTCGTCTGCACTTAATGGATTAACACATATGTGGTACGTTGTGGTCACTCTGTGTTTGACAAAGGGGATGACTATACGCTTTCTGTCATTCACGTTGAGGCCATGGCTGTGGCACAAGTCGTGTGTTTCCAAGAGTCCCTTTTGGAGGGTGCGTGTGTTAGCTGGTGAGTTGATTATGGTGTCCGGTTTGCAGTCACCTGCGACTTGCTGTGCCACAGTACTTCCATGTTGGCCTGTACCTATCATAAATATATAATGAAGATGACAGCTCCCAGGGCTGTGCCTTGTGGGACACCACTTGTACCAGGTTGTAGGCTGACATGGCTCCAGCAATTCTACCATGTGTGTTCTGCCCTTGAGCCACTGTGCAATACCCATAGTGACATAGGGGTTAATATGTACACTGGTGAGCTTCCTAGAATGCACAACTGGGGTATTGTATCCAAGGCTTATGCAAGGTTCAGGTAGGCTGTGTACACCTCCTTCCCTTGACAGTGGCCTTGGTGACTGTTTCAAAGAAATCAAACTGGTTGAGAGGCAGGATTTGCCATTGACAAAGCCAAACTGTGTATGGTGACATGTCTGTAGGTCCACAATATCTAGATATGTGAGGTTCATGATGATCCTTGCCATAGCTTTGCAGACAAAGCTAGTCAGACATATGGGTCAAGCAGTGTCCAGGATCCATGAAGGCACCACCTGAATGTTGAGGGACCACTGTTGCTGTATGCCACTCTCTGGCCACATACCGTGTATTAAGGCTGGGATTGAACAGTGGTGTTATGTCTGGGTGTAGCTCTTCTCATGGTTCATGTAGGACACAGCCTGGGACACTGTCTGATCCCATTGATGCAGTGTTTATTGCTTTGGGAAGGGCATCTCTTATCTGAGCATCTGTGATGTCAGGGGGGGCAGCACTGTGCCACGAGACATATGTGCCCTTTTGGTGTGGTGGGGGGAGAAGGCAGCATTGAACCTGCCCACTAGGATGATGGCAATGTCTGCATGTTTTGTATTTTGTGTGACATCTTGGATTACCTCTGAGCATATCTGGGTAGTACCACCCAGGTTACTAACATAACTACAGGCAGCCTTGTGATTATCCTCAGTGGCTTGTGGAACCCTCTCTCAAAGATAGCCTTAGACAATCATATGGGTGCCTGTAGTTGTCTTCCAATACTCATCAGTGGTGCCTTCACATTTTGGGAGGTTGTTGTATCATGTAGTGGCGTCATCCTTCTATTGTATAGTGTGTTTATGGCTGGTGCCCGGCACCCAGGACATCTGCCTTTGGAGAATTGGGTCATGCTTTCATATATGGCTTCATGATCCATGCATTCCTGAATGTGTCCATAGAATGCCTTTATAGAGGTATCTGCAGTCTGGTCCATATTGTCAACAGGCCTTGGGCCTTTGAAGGTTTCCACATCATTTATGAGGGGTGTGAACTTGCTTGACATGAGCTGTTGACAGACGTGCCGCCCTCCAGACAGAGCACGGTGAGGGTCACAGTTAGCTACTTGTCGGGTGATAGCATGTGCCACATAACACAGGCACACAGGTCACTCCACAGCAAGTACAGCTATGAGGCAGACATTGTCCATGCTGGTGCAAACAACTTGAGACGTACCTCCCTGGACCACATGGCAAGAGACACAGAGGAGCTCTTACAGCACCCTCTCAAACTCAGGACTCCCACATAGCCTTCATGCTGACACAGGACAGTTTAGATTACTCTGCAAACACCATCATACTGGGTGACGTTAGCTACCCAAACATAGACTGTGAACATTACACAAGCCACAATACCCAAGCTCTAGGGTTCACATAGATCATACATTCTTTGGCTATGGAACAGGTAACCAACCTTCCCACAAGAGGGGAAGATATACTAGACCTGATTATCACAACCATGAGTACAAACAGCTCACCACTCGGAGTATGTCCCTCATTGTTGCAATCAAACCATATACTCATCACACTGGAGTACTGGATCCCCACATATGCAAACCTCAAACACATCGATGTGTGTGTTGGAAATGCCCCTATTAGCAACTGTGACAGTACAGTACAGGATGCAGATCCCCTTTGAAACACTGATGATGTCAGGACTGTATAACTATATTACCTGTAGTAAAGTCCTCCAGTAATTCGCATAGCGCGCTCTGCTAATGCGTCTTTCTCCAGTGTCATAACGTAGTTAGGTAGGGGTTTGAATCCTGCAAAAGGAATATATGTGTGTTAGTATGAGTGGGGTTTATGTGTGTGCACTATGCTGGGAGGGTTAACTGCCTTTTGACAACTGGGAGAACACACTACAGGGTGCACATCCCTCCTCCTACACACAGATGATGTCAACACCCTCTAAGTACAGCACTAGTAGGGATTTCTCCAACTACTGCAAATAGCACACTCTGCTAATGTGTCTGTTTCTACTGTCATAACACAGTTAGGTAGGGGTTTGAATCTTGCAAATGGAAAGTATGTGTTTTACTGCTGGTGGGGTTAGTGTGTGTGCACAATGATGGGGTGGGATGTGGCTTTTGCCACATGGGGCTATGCACTGCAGGGTGGTCATTACCCTTCACAAGCAGTGATGTTGATAGCACCCTATACAAACAAAACTGCAAAAGAGAAGGTGGTGGTACCAATAACACATGTAAGGTAACACATCTTCAAGTAATGTCCACAAAACGGAGTAGGATAATCAAACAATTCTTTTATTCTATACAGACAACATGACAACAGACAACTGCCAGTACTTAGTATAGTGTTACATGCTACTGTAACACGCACATGTACCCAAATATACCTAGATAGTGCTCTGAAGCCTGAATGTGGCAAGTGTGTGGATGTGGGATGTGTCTGTGTGTGCATTTCCATATGGGAAACATGTTTGATGTGGCAATCAGGGTACTACAGTACCTGATGCACATTACATCTTTCAACCGATGAGGTTGCCTGCACCCTGTGAGTACAGGTAGAGAAGGGGACGCCAGTAGTAAAAGACATAGTGCACTTCTCAAATGTGTACCTGTCATGTATCAACAGCTACTCATGTAGGGTGATAAATAATGGGAATGGCAGGTGAGCGTGTGCATGTGTGTGGGTAGCAGGGTGTGTATAAATGCATGTGTGACAGAACAGTTACATATAGCTGAATCTACGTAACAGCACAAGATGCGCATTGCCATAGTCAATTTTAGCATGTGATGGTGTGCAGCTGGTACACTTTGGTAAGTAGTATGGGTGCATATAACAATTGAGGACAGTCATACAGTTACTGCAGCAGGACTGCTGGGATATACACACAATTATACTGGAACAGTGAACAGTTACCAACATGTTACTACTTATACACATCTATGTAGTCACCCTGTGCATCAGCAACGTGTTTACCTTTACCTGCACCGATGTTGTAGTATGCAGGAGGTGGCACAGTATCATCATATGCACAGGGTGTGGGTTAGGTATGCCCAAGCCAGCCACTGGTAACACCAATTGACATGTGTGTGTATGTGTGTTTGTGAGGGCAGCAGTACAGGGTGGACCAGTGTTGGTGCAGTGTGTGTGTGTATGTGTTTGCCCTAGGTGTTAGGTTTCTGCATGTGTGTAAGCACGCACACAGTCCCACATAATGGCTGCCATGTACAGGGTTTTGTGGACAGCCACAGACTGCACCTGTCAGGTCATCCAGATCAGTGCCTGTGGGCACGGACACGGTACCTGTGCCTGGCAGGGGTGCTACGGGTCGTATCCGGTACTAACCCAGACTGGGTACTGTCATCGGAAGCAGGGGTGTGTTGACTGGACACAGTTCCCTGTTGGGACTGTCCAGAGCCACGTGCACGTGGTCTCCTGGGGCGTCTTGATGACGGCACAGACCCAGCATTGCTGGGGCTGGTGCTGGCACTTGAGGTGCGCGAGTGGGCCTGTTGTCCGCGGCCACTGCCAGCTGGTGCTGTTGCTGGCATACAGCCACGTCGACATCGCAAACGCACACCATGGCCCTGGCCCATGGACATCTGGTTGTGGAGCAGCTGTTCTATGCCCCCACAACACCTGTCAACGACATCTGTGAAGTTACGGATAGCATTCGCAACGTCACGCATGCCATCTGTCATGGCTGTGCGACATTCTCTCAGCTCCCTCAGACCCTGTCTGGTGTACCTTTCCATACGTGCCTGTGCCTGCATGACAGTTCGAAACATAGTGGAGGTTGACATACCTCCTTGGGCACGTCGGCCAGAGGCAGTACGGCCACGGATGCCCCCACGAGAACCCATGGGCGACTATCTGCGTGGTACCATTGGAGGCCCCTGCTCATGGCTGCCTTGTGGGGATGCATGTACCACAGGTACCACATTACCCTGATCTATGCCCACTGCAGACTGTCCATCACCTAGGGACAATGGTGACAAAGGATGTAACGGCAGGATGACTGTGCGCATTGACAGGGTTGAAAGCTGTGTACTGTCAATTGGCTGACCAATGGTGGACCCAGACACACCTTCCTGCACCATTACAGACATTTCATCATCATCAGTACCTGGGGCACAAGATTCAGGTTCCCTGCTGCAGGTCACCAGAGCAGCACCAGAACCTACAGGAGGAAAACATGGAACACAGATTACAGTCTCCATACATATTTGACAGAGATGCATTTCAATACTAATGCACACATTCAGAAATGGACACATGCACTCATGGACACTAACACACATGCACACTTGGGCACAGGCACGCTTGCACACATGCACACCCCACAGTAAACACAAACATCAGTACCGTGTTACACTACTCAATCTACTACAACTGTATTACGGGTATTGTGAACACAGTCACCAGCAAGTCTACTACAGAGTTACACTACTCTTCCTAGTTTTCTAAATTGCTTTACAGATAATGTTAAAAAGACTCACCAGCATGTATGGCCTGCCTCGTTGCTAGATGGGAGGGACCTGGAAGTGTGAAGAGAGTAATGTCAGTGGGCACATGTGTGCCATTTGTTTTGCACATGATACAGTACAGTAGTACACTAGTTCCCTTATACACATCACCTGCACATAATGTCTGTATATATGTCATGATGACAGATACATACCACATGCACACCTTATGCGTGCATGAAGTAACAGTGTACAGAACAGTCATATGTACATACCAGGGGTTAACTCTAATCTCACCCTTACCTCTCTTCAAACGACACCTCAAACTGTACTTCCCAAACCACTGGCTTTGTTCTTCTTGGAGTACAGGCTAACGTCCCTCTCCCTACCCTCTCTTTACCTTTAACCCCTCATTGTGCATAGAAACTAGCTTCTACCCTGTTTCTTTCACCTTGATGTCCTTCTATGCTCTGACCTACTTCTCCCATCCCTCCCACATCCTCTTGACTGTCTTCCTTCCTTTCCTCACTTCCCTTCTTGACTCCTGCCTCTTCCATATCATTGTATCTTTCATACTCCTTCTACTTCTCTACCCTTCTGAGCCCTAACTATTATGTATCTGGCTTTTGCCTTATTGCATAACTGTTATGCTTTAGGTAGGATTGCTTTTAAACCAACGGTATATTGTGTATGACTCTAAACTGTTTGAGTTCCTTACATGTATGTTGATTTAGTTAACAGGCTGGTGTACAATCCTATCATGTTGGCTGTCTGTATTAACAACTTGTCTGTCTGCCTTTATTACGTTATGTGTGGAGCTTTTCTCCACAGGCCTCTACTGAAAATGGACATATATCCAGCTAGGCTATCTGGGTCAACAAATGTAAAAGTAATAACAATAAATGAATATGGCATCTTACCTGCACGCTCAGTGTGTTGCTGCTGTGTGGATCCAACCTCCATCATGATGCATGGGTGTTGCTGTTGTTGTTCTGGGGCTGGATCCACAACACTTAGCAGTAGCCCCTCCTGTCTGGTGAGGGGGGGATGTGTGGCCACCCCCCCACCTGTGGCAACCTGTTGCCTGCGGATATCTGCAGCACGCTGGTGGACATTTCTTATCAAATCACTGCAGTGATGTCTCACCTGCTCATATGTCCTATCATGCATGCCAACATCATTTATCCTGCTAACGAGGTTTTGCCACAGTGCAGACCTCTCCTGCTGATTCTGGGTGGTGCGTGAGAACAGGATGGCATAGTCACGCACCAGGCTCTGGTGAATCACGTCATCCTCTGCAGCAGAATATGATGGGTTCCTTTTGGAGCCATGTCAAGCTGGAAAGGTACACAAACAGGTTATCAGCATAGTATCTCAACAATACATGGTACACATTCTATACAGGGAGTATTAACTTCTACTTATTACTGCTTGGTTAAAACTTGATTACAGTGTAGCTATCATTCTATGTCATTTGTACTAAGCACTTGGCCTTCAGACCAGTTGTTTTACATTAGGGAGGTTGGTGGCAAGCACTGTGGTGGCAGGACACATATCTTTCATCCATTGATGTTGGGCACTGCTGATTGAGGGCCCAGTGTACAAGTGTATTAGTTCTGGTATGGGCAGTTGGCCTTCAGGCCAGTTATTTAACATTAACAAGGTTTGTGGTCTGCACTCGTGTGTGACAATAGGCTGTACTCTGCCATTCATAGCTGGGGACATCTGGTTTCAGGTTTATAGTGCCTGCATATCTGAGCTGTATCTTACTGACATTGCTACACCTTGTTTGCTGTAGCAACCACTACATCCAGGCCTCCTGGATTTACCTTTGTTTATATGCTTGTTATTTGTTAGCTTGTTATTTCACTGGTATGCTACTTCCACATAGTACACAGCTTGTCAACACGTCTGTGACTCACTACTGATATCTGCATTGCTTACTGTACGTATTTCCATGTTACACATGACAGCAAGTGACTTCTTCTCATTGTTGCATTTACTTAATTGTGACACATTGCACTTAGGTTACCTGGCACTTGCTCACTGACGCTTTTATATCAGTCAGCAGTTGTAGGTAATGTCAGTACACCCTCACTCCCCACTGTACCTTGTTTTCAATCATTAATTATTACAGAATTCAGAATAGTATTCTAGCATGTCCAGAGGTCAGTTGTCAGTTCCCTCCCCAGTCCAGCTGGTGAGTATGGTACTCCAGAGACAATGTTGGAACAGATGCATGTACACAGACAACCCCCTCCTCCTAACAACAAATTCAAACTCATGTGAGTGATGCAACCATATACCAAACTGGAGGCTAGGCTCTGTCTACTCAATACCGCCATAACCAGTCAGGTGGCCAAGGAGACCACACACTACACTTCCAGTCTCACATAGACCTACCACAACAGCGGACCTAACACATGATCACACATAAACATACTTGTAGGCTCGGACCACAGCTATGCCTATGCAGCAGAGACTTCCTAAGCAGACATCCATGCAACCACTACCACGGAAATGAACATGTGCAACACATATCACACAAAGCCAATGTGCTGAACACTCACAGCCATTAACAGTAAACAACACACCTCATACACCTGTACTAGGTGCCTCTATCATCAGGCACACTAACATCACATTCACCAGGCTTAATGAGGTGAGGGTCACGGTGTGCAGCCTGTCGGCCACTATGACCTGCCACATAACACAAACACTCAGGTAACCCCAAGGCAAGTACAGGTATGACTCAGTCACTGTCCATGCTGGTGTGAATGGCCTGACACATTCCTCCCTGGACTACATGACATGAGACAGTACAGAGCTCTCTGAACACGTAGCCCAAGACAGTTTGACCCTGACCTTGAGTAGCATCCTACCCTCACCTAGAACCATGCCACAATATCAAGGCACAATGATCCCTTCCAACAATTGACTGACATACTGGTGTCATTCACAGGTGTGCCAATGCCTGCCATCTTGGGGTGGTATGCTTTGCTAGGGACAGCTTGCACCTGTCACCCCTGTCCCATTGGAATTTGGCGGACACTCTTGCTACACCCATAGTGCCTGTATTAGGCAAGGCTCATAAGGCAAACCCACATCCATTTGTATCACAAAGGATGAGGAAGTGAGAGTGATGCTACTCAACACCAGAAGTCTAGACCTAAGGATGCACACACTCAAAACCCTACTTGACATGCTGGACATTGATATCTGTGCAGTAACATGAACCTGTTTCAGGTTTCACAGGAGCACACCAGTACTACCAGGTTATAGCTGTTACCATTCTTGTCGGCCACAACACTTGAACAAAGGAGGGGGAGTATCAGTATTCAATGCAGATTCCCACGCCTCCACATTGGTGGCACAGTACAACATAGGTGTCAGGCCATTGAGTACAGAAGACGTAGTTGGGGACCTGGGGTAGAAACATGGTAGCGGTCTGTCATTTGTCAACCACATGGCCAATGTGGATTGAAAGACATGTTATATAGCCCAGCTAATCATGAGGGATTCACATGTATGGCAGGGGAGGTCATTGTGCCTCTTTACTCATCCATCATCAAGCCTATAATTGCGTACAATGCACCTTTTGGGATGTACCTAACCAGACACCCACAGCAACTGGTACAGGACAACAGTACCTCATCAAGGGGATGCAATGGCTCACACAGATGTCATATGCTTCCCAGGTAAAGTAAATCCTGCTGGACTCAGTGGCTTATTGCCGGTTCAGAGGCAATCTGTGCGTGCCATATACAGCCATGTCCTACGCAGCAGTAATGAACATGCTGCACCTCAGGCAATCAGAGTCCCATACAGCCACATGCTCAGGAGAGCTGGACCTCAGCACTGACATCCATGGACATGCTGGAGGGCATATTCCTGACTGAGAGGCTCCCTTCACTCTGTAATGAGCTGACACTACAGGTTAGGCAGAGTCCCTCATTGACTCTCTTCCATAGGAATCTGGATGACTGGATGTAGATCATAGTTGTACCCCAGGTATCACTTCTATGTCACTGTTAGACAGAGGCACAGTATACTAACATCGGACAAGGGCATAGCAGCATAACTTGTAATTGGGTGGTGAAAGACAAACACATTCTACTAGGCTCACCAATGCCCTAGGGCAAATAGCCTAGTATGAACCTATGAACATGTGTGTACTGCTATAGTACTTCTGCCATATGTTGCATGTGTGTGTGTTGTGGGGGATGCACAGGTAATGGCCGGATACTTCTGCACAGGCGACATGTCTGGCACATTCTGGGTGTTCATCCCTACATACTGGATGTGTGTTGCCATCCAACCCAACCCTGTGATGTGCACACATTACTCAGCCTGGATTTACATATCCGAACAACACCACAAGCACAGTACACTACCTTGCTATGTATGCATTTAATTACACAGTTATTCAGTAGTTATGACAGTGATGCTATCCATGCAGCCCATTGGGCCAGTGGTAGCCACAACACACACCGCCAGCACCTTTGCATATGCTTACCACAGACATCCCACATACTGCATGTACTGTGCACACACATATCTAACCCAGAACAACTGCACACCACTTATTAATCATGTCCAGTGGAGTACAGATACAGGCATATTGTATAAAAATAGTAGGAGGCTACTGCAGCACAGGGCAGATTCACATGACAGCAAGGCATCTGTGGTCAGCAGTGTTAAGATGCTTCACATTCACCACATGCACAGATATTGGCAACATTGTTGCAGACAGTTTAGGTGCAGGTCCCCCCCCCATTCTCCTACACATGTGGTATTAGTTATCCCAAATGACTGTCACCTCCCTATCCTCTCACATGTCCAGGTGAGAGCCACCTTCATCATTGCAGAACACATAGCATCACTGTTACGAAATGGTATCCCTGGATGTGTGCTACATTCACCCCTGGAGGACATAGCACCACATGACAGACTGATATTAATCCCTGGCCATACTACAGGATATGTACCTGAACAGTGCCATACATACACAGTGGTCCCACACCATTGAGGAGGAACCTCTACTGACCCTGGGAACTACTGCATCATATGCACAACTGGCCTTGTGTTCTAAGCTATGGAAGTGTTAAGTATGGGTAACATGTACAGCAATATTACATATGTTTATATTTCAGGACTATGTACACACAACCTATCTCATGCACATACCTATAGATAGTGAACTATGATACATTTGGAGGTGTCACAGTAAACGCAGTATTAACCTGCTACTTTGCATTACCTGTGTTTGTGGCAGCTGTTGGTGTGTCACTGGTGCTGCTTGAAGTTTGCTGCTGCTGCTACTGCTGCTGCTGGTTTTGCTGCTGGCTGTCTTTATTTCTGTTTTGTTCTCTCTCTGTCTCTCTCTCTCTTTCTCTGTCGGTTTTGTGCAATGAATGTATTGCATGAGTGTAGTGTGGGTACTCATTGCTTTTGTAGGTATCTGCATAGGTCCATGTGATGGCCTCTGCACCAATTGTAAGACAGCATTTGCTAATTGCATGCAGCCAGGTGTGTACTGATTGCATGTCTCACTGTGATTTCAGGACACTGCTATAAAAGGGTATGTGAGATAGGCGTTGCCCTTTCAGATTGTAGGGCGTGGACTATGCTGGTATGCTGTTGACAGTGTTCTGTGAGTGTGAAGGTTAGTACATCTCCCATGCTTCATGCTGTGTTGTAGATTCAGGTTGCTGCATTTCTCTTGCCTGTTCCCTGTAGTGAGTGTGTATGCATACTGACACCTACAACTATATGTCATATGTATTGCTATATAAATATATATATATCTGTGTACATATACATACTTTCATATATGTACATTAGCTGACATTATTGGGTACAAGCTAACAATTAGCAGGGCTGTTTCTGTTAACACTACACTAGTATGGGAAAATCCAGTAATTGGGACTATAAAAGTCTGCCTGACATGCTTTAGTTAGTAGTCATACTATATTGCCTTTATCTTCATTCCTACTATTACATGTTCCACTTATTTAGCAGTATATTCCTGTATGAGAGTCATGGCTTAGTGGTAGGTCATACAGACTAGTGTTACAATGGTCTTGGGGTAGGGCCTACTAGTATGCTTATATTCTGCTTGTGACTTGAGTATAGGGCCTATCAATCAAAGTGCTGGAGGCACCTTTAAGCAGTTAAAGGGGTTAGTAGGTCTCACAGGAGCCAGGCTGTGTTTTAGATTCTGGTTGCTGCATTTATCTTCACTGTTTCCTGTAGTGAGTGTGTATGGATACTGACACCTACAACTATATTTCATATGTATTAATATATATTTATATATCTGTATGTGTAGATATACATACCTTCATATATGTACATTACCTTACTTTATTATGTACAAGCTAACAAGTAGCAGGGCTGTTTCTGTTAACACTGAACTAGTATGGGAATCCAGTAATTTGGCCATTGAAATCTACCTGACATGCTTTGGATAGTACACCTCCTATATTGCCTTTATACTGATTCCTACTATTACATGTTATATTTATTTTAGCACTGTGTTCTTGTAAGGCAAGCATGGCTTAGTGGTAGGTCATACAGACTAATGTTACCAAGGTCCTGGGTTCGAGACTGACAGTGGGAATTTATTTTTCTTTGCAAACTTTCAAACTGAGTACAGGACCTGTCAATCAAAGTGCCATAAAGGCACTTTTAAGCACTAAACCAGGTCTGCGCTGTTTGCGCTGAGCTCACGACTTGCACTGGCGGTGAGCTCCGCTAACACAAGCACACACCAGCTCATTTCTTTGAAAGAAAAGAAAAGGGTGACAGGAAAGTGGTGAAAAGGGGTCACAAAGAGGGTAAGACAGTAGGGAAACAAGCGTGGGATTTGCAGGAGGGATGTAGGTAAGGCCCATACATGCCCATGTCTTTGGCAGCAACAGCTGTGCATTTCCATGTATTTTGATGAGACATTGGAAACCTTTCACCCCTGAAAGAGGTGTCAGGACAACATTAATATTTGTTGTAGAGCCAATTGTAATTAACTGTTTCAATGTCAAGCAGACATGTGTGCGACATGGACAGCTATGTATGGGCGTAATTTTTGTGGGTACAGAGTGCCCTTTTTTTTTTTTTCAGGTGAGAGTGGTATGTCAGGTGAAGGAAGTCGGTATAGCTGGGGAGGTAGGTTGGGTAGGTTAACAGACAAGACAGACAAGACGCATACATGGGCGGTGTATGACACACGTGCGGGCCTTACACAATTGACTGGGACGGAGGTTGGGATATCCGAGATGCATGAGCCCACAGATGGCAACAGTGGAACTGATATACCCACCCATAGGCAGTTGCCACTGTTCCTTCACAGCCCAGGACGGGCTGTGCTGGGGCTGTGTAGGCGGGCAACGGCGGGGCCGTTAGCTGTGCCACACGAGCCTCAAGCTGGCGTAGGGGCCCAAGAACGGAGTCTTGGATCTCCCTTCGCACCACAGACCGGACACCTTGGAGGGTGAGTGGGACGAACCCCTCCGGCCACACTTGCAGAGGGGGACGGCCCCATCCCCTGCAGCGCTTCCACCCGAAGGTGGCACAGGGCCACCGGAGGGGTCCGGCCTGGACACTAGTGCCAGGTGCAGGCGCCAGCTGAGGTGGGAGAGGTGGGTCCGCTGGGACCTGCCTTCCCAAGCGTTCTAGGTTTGTGAGTTGTTATGTTAGTTTGGGTTAGTGGCATTTTATTCCATTCAGATTAGTTGTAACAGCATGCATTGGTATTCCCATCAAACAAACACCCAGATATTAACACCATTGAACAAGGGGCATATCAATATCACATGCATTATTTGAACAGAAATACACAGTCAAACAACATGCAGGGTTGATTAATGGCAACAGGCCATCAAATTTGCAGGTATGAACAGGGCACATGCACGAACAGACATGCATATATTTTGAACGGACAAATGTCCATGATTAATGAAATGTTCACATACCATTATTTAGTGGGTATTGTTATATGGAATTATAGGGTTGGGTGGAGATAGAAAGTGATGACACATTCATATGTTACACATTGATTTACATTTGTAATAGGTACACAATTAAGTTGAAGCTGATGTTTCAAAATAATTTTTATTTGACTATCATGCTAGACCTGTTACAAATACATCACTATCCTACTTATTTTGAATTTAATCAGATACATCATCCTGCTACACTTTGATGACAGGACAGGGGACAACTATGGCTGTTTAGTCTGTCAAATAATCATTCATTCTATCTGCAAAGTGTTTACTGTGATCACCATATACAGAATTTGGCCTAGACATTCCAGATTCTGACACACTCAAATCAGTTTGGGATATTAAGTTGTACTTCCCACATGCATTTAGTTCTGTAGAAACACACTGGGGCTAATATATTCAGGGGTTATTACTACTTTATTTATTCATACATGACCCTTTCTGTCACTCTCACACATCCTGCAACTTCACAGTTCAGGTTGCTACTTCTAGGCTTTGTTCACATGTTAGACTGGTGGTGATTCAAACACTTTCCAACAGCCTCACTTCTGTCATGATTCAGCATTTCAACAGGGGATATATCTCACATGTGACTACCTCAGATTCTGAAGCTGTACTCTTGAGACTACTGCAGGTTACACTATTTTAATTAATGGTGGGACATCTGTATTACAGCACTGTTTAATTCTATCAATTATATTTCCAGTTACACTTGCATACTGATGAACTTGTTGCAGCCATACCTGCAGACTTTCAAATCTTGCTTGCACATTATATTACTTTTAATCAATACACTGCAGTGTTCTGATACATGCTACAGTATAATATTTATTTACAAGTACTGGGTGGGGTTACTAACCTGCATGGTGGCAGCCGCACCAGCCTACGCCATGCATCTCGCGGTTCATAGAGCGGACACCTGCAGCTGTAATACGAAAGAAGTAATATTGGACTACACATCTCCATAGTATCAGCCAGTTGAAATCCTTACATACATAAGTAAAATGTAACTTACTCAGTAGTCATATCCCGGGCCTCCTGGATCCATTCGGTCAACTGGTCTTGCTTGCGTCGCTTCAGGTCCGCATGGTGGTGGCGGACCTGCTCACCAGTGCGTGGAATGCCAGTAGCACTGGTCAGATCACGAGCCAACTGGTCCCATGCCTCTGCCCTGTACGCTCCCCATGAGACCTGGCCCTGCATGAGTTGGGCCTTGTGATGATGGACAAGGAGCCAGACCATGTATCTGGACTCCTCAACGCCCCAACGCTGTGCTCGAAAGCAACGTCCCTCACCTACTCCACTCATTCTGACTGCAGGTCTGTTCTACAATCGTTTCTGCTGTGTATTCCCGCCTATGGGGCTTATATATGCCTCGTTTCCCGCACATTTCTCTGATTGGCCGTTTTGGAATTGTATCTACTTCACTGAAAATGCTTTATCATGCTCCATTCTGGATTTTATCACATATATATGCTATTTCTGCATTTCTAGGTACTGCTGTCATGGCTTAGTGGTTTAGTACCTTGACTCTAGTGCATGGTATCCTGGGTTCAAATCTGGCAACTGATTTTTGATTTTCCTTGCAGAACTGAGTTGAGGACCTGTCAATCAAACATGCCAAAAGCACTTTTAAGCACTTAAAACCAGGTCTGCGCTCGTTTGCGCTGAGCTAACGCATGCGCACTGGCAGTTAGCTTGTGGGAGCGGCGCGCAAACGGTGTGCGCTGGGATAAATCTTAATTGGCTAGTGACACATATGTTCAGCTAAGCACAGCTAGTTGCAAACAGTTTCAGCCTATTAAACCGGTGCTTAGCAACGGGCATGCAGTTTGCAGCTTGTTAAACAGTACTCAGCTACGGGCAGTCTGTCTCACAGCAGCTTAGCTATCAGTACATTTCTGACTATTTTTATTATTGTGTTACTTCAAAATATATGCTCCATTTCATTCCATTTTACAAAAGGGAATACATTTACATTTGTACAATACTGTCAGGGGGCTTTTTAGTGCTTATTTACAAAAAAAAAAAGGTTGTTGTGGGGGCTCGAACCCTGCCTGCCTACTCTTAGGCCGGCAACTCTACCGCTAAGCTATTACTTCTTGGCTTACTCTGCATATTTAGTTCTTATATCCTTTTCCACTGACTGCTAACTGTGATTGCGCTAGTAGCACACCCAGCGCAGCACACAGTAGCAAACATTTACAGGGTTGTAAAAAAACAGGTTTTAATTTAATTTTATAACATCTCTTCACTTTATACACTGATGGTCAGTCGGGGCATGTGTTGTGTAGTGTGTTTATTCACATTTCCATGGCCTCTCTCGTGGCTGTTTACTTTCAGCCATTATAGTCTTCCGGGGGCGTGTCCGCTTGCAGGGCTTAGCCTACAGACACGCCCCCTACTCTCTTACACGGACCGTGTAAGAGTTACTAGTGTGATTCAGCATGCCTCATGCACCTCATGCATATGCATGACATGCTGACATCACACCGTTTAACTGCAGCCTCCGTGTAAGAGTTATAACTCTTACACGGAGGCTTCGTGAATCTGGCCCAATGTTTTTTAACTGATAGGCACGTGACCTGATGATAGACTTTGATAATATGTAAATTTTAATCATGTGACTTATTGTTATAGTATTTAAAGAAAGGAGTGTGTACTTTTAAAATTGTCTGATGAAGTTCATGTGATGTTGATGGACAAAAGTGCACACAATTAAATAATTTTCTTTTTTGCTTACCAGTATTTTCCTTTCTAAAATGCTCACTCTGCATTCCTTGAGACATTGGAAAATATAAAGGTCCTACCCAACACCATAATCTTGGGTGATTTCAACTACCCTGGTATAGACTGGGCGAACTACCAATGTTCCAACTCCTATGCTCAGCGATTCATAGAATTTATAAATTCAAATGCCCTTGAACAACTAGTATGTTCCCCCACTAGAGGGGACAACATATTGGATTTAATCATCACAAATATGGGCGCCCACTGTACCACACCCGTTATCACTCCCTCCTTGGTCAGATCCGACCACAAACTGATAACCCTGGACATCCTCACCCCTCCACCTCCCCCAGTCAAAAGAAACATAGTCAAAAACATTTCCAAAGCAAACTTCAAACTACTTGCATCCGAAGTGGAAAGCTTCACTATTCCCTTGCAGAAGGATAATGATATCCAGGATGCGGAATCCTACACCAAGGCACTTTATATGCATCTTCAGGATTGCATGTACCGTGCTATCCCAAATAAAACCAAGACTCCTTCCTCAAGCAAGAAGAAACCAGTCTGGTGGACCCGGGCCATAAGCAAGTTTTACAATAAAAGGAGGAGACATACAAAAAAAGGCCAAATCTCAAGTAGAAAAATCATCCCTGATCAGCATTAGTAAGAAATTGAGGGCCCTCATCAAGTCAACTAAAGCTAATTTTGAAAAGAAAGTTGGCAAGTATGCCAAGGATAACCATAAGGCCTTCTATGGCTACATCAAAAACCTAAATGGCAATGCTCAGGTCTGTTTTGAGCTAGTACAAAATGGAATAAAATTTGCTGACCCTTCTGACATTGCCAACATCTTGGCTGACAGGTTCAGTGCAAATCCCCCCCACCACCACCACCTACAGGGCCTATTACCATTCCAGGGGATTGTGTAAGTCCAATTATTACTGATACGTTGGTTAACAAGTCTCTATCTAAAGCTAAAAACACTGCCTCCATGGGACCAGATGGTGTCCCAGGCTGTGTCATACGCGAGCTCCAAAAGGAATTAACTCTGCATCTTAATACCCTGTTCAGTCTGAGCCTCTTCACAGGATATGTGCCCAGAGAATGGCGCACGGCAATGGTGGTCCCGCTACACAAGGGTGGGGCCACAACTGACCCTGGGAACTACCGACCAATAAGCCTGACCAGTCTGATCTGTAAGGCTATGGAGCAAATCATTATGGAACTCATAAATGGAGAGATTGGGAACCTCCAGTCATTGGACCCCACACAGTTCGGCTTTGTCAAGGGCAGATCATGCCTCCTGAACCTGGTGTATTTCTTTGAGACAGTTACTCAGGCTATAGATAAGGGAAAGGAGGTACACACTGCTTACCTTGACCTTGCTAAAGCATATGACACCATTCCCCATTCAGGTATTATTAATAAGTTCAGCAGCCTGGGCATAAACCCTTCATCACAAGATGGATCGCAAACTGACTCTCAGACAGATCCCATAAAGTAAGAGTAGTGGGATCTATGTCTGAATCCAGACCAGTAATGAGTGGTGTGCCTCAGGGCTGTGTCCTGGGGCCCCTCCTGTTTGGCATATACTTCTCAGAAGTACAGGCAAGCACGGAAGGGCAGTGGCTGACTAAGTTTGTGGACGACTGCAAACTGGGTGCTATAATAGAGTCTCTGGCTGACATGGAGATCCTCCAGAAGGGCCTAAATGAGACTGATGCATGATGTCAAAGCCATGGTCTCAAGCTAAATGCAAAAAAATGTGTAGTAATCCCCTTTGGAAAAAAACAGAGTACCCGCAAACTACAGCATAGGAGGTAATCCCCTGAAATCTGAAGAAGAAATAAGGGATCTAGGGACCCAAGTAGATAGCCAGCTTTCCTTTGATAACCATGTTACCAAAGTGGTTAGAAAATCCTTCTATGTGACCCATCTGATCATGAAAGGGTTCGCATCAAGATCTAAGGATGTAATGGTGCCCCTCTACTCTTCCCTCATCAGACCCATTATTGAGTACAATGCACCAATTGGAATGTACCTGGCTAGTCATCTCCAGCAGCTGGAGAGACCACAGAGGTACCTAACCAAGAGAATTACCGGCCTCAAACAGTTGCCCTATGCAGCACGATTGAAAAAGCTAAGACTGTTCTCTGTTGCATACCGCTTTCTCAGAGGCGATCTCTGTCTAACGTACAGAGCCATGTCCAACCCAGAATTGTTGAACATGCTCCATCTTAGCAAAACCAAATCTACTCGAGCTACACGCTCTAGGGATATAAACCTCAACACAACAATGAATAGAACATGTTGGAGGGATAGATTCCCTTCGCAGAGACTTCCCTTACTATGGAACAGGGTCCTGATCTACATAAGACAGAGCCCCTCACTATCACTCTTCAAGAGGAACCTTGATGAGTGGATGGGTAACAGAAAGTTCACACCGGGGATCACACCAACAGCACTACTAGATAGGGGCCAAGGGTACTAGCTGCTAGTACAAGGATCTAGGGAACTACTAAAGGGGCGGTGAATACCGCACAACGTGGCTGGGCTAATATATGCCTTCGGGCAGATAGCTCAGTACCAACCTATGAACCTAAAAGGCCCCAGAAGTTGCCACAGCTCTGATGGAATGAGTACATTTGTGTAAGTAAGCGTACTATAACAGAACATATTTGAATAACTCACTATTGTGATAAATTTACTTACACAGCTGTACTTAACTCCACTAACTAGGCAGAATGGAGCCATTTCTATTGGATCAGGCCACCTCAGTTGACTGGCTCAGGTTGCCTTAGTCGGTGACTAAGGCAGCCTAAGACTGAAAGTGAAAGATGAAAGCAATGCAATATTACAGAGATACATTTAGTATCCCTATGTGTACCACTTGTATAGTATGAAGGATGTTAAGTATTCAATTTTAAGTGTGTGTGAGTGCGAGTGTGCATGCATACATGATTGTGTGTCTATATACAGTAAGCCATAGATGCTCTACACTATGCCTAATTTCACAGAATGTCTGATTTTTACCTCATATGTTGGTCTGTTTCTTTCAAAGTTTGTTTTTTTTTATAGCAAATCAATGAGGATTGCAGTCACAAAATAATGACAGACATTTGAGTTTAAGACTTAATACCATTCAGAAATTGCATGCCAATGCAAAGTCTGTTATTCTATCAACTTTCTGTGCAATATATATCTCTAATTTGGGTAATTTCTTACCCATTTTCTTCTAGCTTTCTGCTTGATTATTGAGCTAAGAAGTTGAGAGGTATGTGGAGTGGGACTGCAGTGGGTTACAAATTGAATGCTGACAGCAGTGAGCTGAGAAGACACGTTCCTGTATGGCAGTTAACTTATGAATTTGCTCATTTGTTTGATCACAGTAAATGTTCTGGAGTGTACAGTCACAGTCATACCAGTGACGGTAATTTATAATAGTGTGTGTGTGTGTGTGTGTGTGTGTGTGTGTGTGTGTGTGTGTGTGTGTGTGTGTGTGTGTGTGTGTGCGCATGTATGCATTAATATGTGTATCTGTGGGGGTCATATATGCTCTCAAATGTCCCTGATTTTGCAGAATGTCAGGTTTGGCCACATATTTTGTTATGTTCCTCATAACATTTGTTTTTCTGGCAAGTCAGTGACGACTGCAATCACTAAATGTTAGACATCTGAATTTCTAACTTAAAAGCCTTCTGAAAAAGCTTACAAATGCAAAGTTTGATGTTTTCATTTGATTACTGCTGCAGTAGCCTTAATTCTATGGGTTATATCTAGTATAGGCTATAACAGCCAGACAGATTTCAAAGCTTAAGGGCACCTTATGCATGCACAAACCATTACCAGCTCAAGCGGAGCTGAATAAAGCCAACAGCTTGGGTGACAAACTCTTCAGAAGCCTTCCTGCTGCCAAAGAGCTTTCCTCTTTTTGGCTTTTAAGGAGCAACAGTATGGGTCTCCATTGGTGAGATAAGTTTCCTTCAGAGAAAAAACTTTCACATTTTATTTTTATTACAGAAACTTAACTTTTTTCTGTGAAATAACTCATTTGAAGTTATGAAAAAGTGTTTATATGGACTTTTAGTCACTTTTTCTGTGAAATGCAACTTTTTACTTTTGTAGAAAAAGTTGTTGAAAATGTTTTTTTTTGTTTTAGCTAACTAAAACTTAGATTACATTAATCTTGTGACCTGGGGTTAGTGTTTAAAGTGTTTTCACTGTGTATTCTGATTGAAAATTATACTTTTTAATTCTTACCTGGTCTATTCTTTCAGTTCTTCATGGACTTCAGGCGCAGTGGTGCAGCAGTTTTTGTTGTCGTCACACAACAAGAGGTTCTCCAGTTCACTTCTCGACCAGAGTGCCTTCTGTGTGGAGTCTGCATGTCCTCCCTGTGTTTGTGAAGGTTTCCCCTGTGTGCTCTGATTTCCTCCCACGATACAAAGACATGAGTCTAGAGTGTTTCTCCCCAGGCCTCTCCCTGAAAATTGGCTTGTTCCAAGTTGGACTTTCCCAGTAAACAAATGTTAAATAAAAAGTTTTTGGCTTCACAGTGAAACAATTTACCAGTTTCTAAGGTCTTTCTTCTTCCAGCCACAAAAAAGAATATTTCCAAATAGCCTTTGCCCCTTCTGCAGGCTACAGATTTGCCTCAACTGCAAACAGTTGATTCTGCTGTACACATTTCTGATTCCTCACACCATTCATCTTTTTCCATTGCTTCTTGTGGTTTAATCCCTTCAGATACCATTGCCTAGATGTTAAAGACAACTTTGGTGGTTGAGGTGCTCAAGGTGGACAAGAGATAGCCACCCTGGCTAGTCTCAGAGGAATGAGCAGGGAATTTCTCTCTTCCTAGTCAAACTGGGAATCCTATCCCCTGGGATGATTTGCGTGACAAAAATCAATCTGCTTGTAAAGAGGTTACTGTCAAAAAGATGCAGAAAGTTTAAACATTTATCTTCTTCTGTCTCTTTCACTTTGCACTGGAGTAATTTATTAGTCTTAGCTCAGGAATTGATTCAGGCTTTTGACCCATATATTTCCGGTGTTTCTAGTAAAAGGAAAAGGAATTCTTCATTTTCCTGAAGATTCAAATTATATTGAACAAGAAAATGATTTTCTGGGAACAGCTTTTCTTTTCTGTCCTCAGGTCACTGATTCTGATTCTGAGTAGAGTGTTTCTTCTGATAGTCCCTTAGAAGAATTTTCATTTTCTGAAACCATATCCAGAATGACACAGTTGTTTCAGTGGGAACATAATGATATTCTACTGTGCCTGAAAAAATATTATGATGTAAAATAAGTGGAATTTTCTGAACCCACTCCTGTTCTTCCAGCATTGGAGAATAAGTTTTTACAGACTGTAACATGCCTGACAGCCAGCCTTTTGCCCCTAAGAAAGAAAATAGACTGTATAAAGTTCCTCAGTCATACACATTTTTATCCCAGATCTGATCCTGCAGTGATTTATTTTGGTAAATCCTGCTCTTGAAAAATATTTGATAAATGGTAATCCCTCCCCCTCTGATAAAGATGGGAAATACTTTGATAGATTTGGTGGGGAGTTCATACTTCTGCAACACATATTTTTAGAATTCTTTATTATCAAGCTCATGTTAAAGTTCATGCTTACATCTTTTAAGAATATGAGGAACATTATAATCATCTTCTAAGGAAAGTTCCTCTATGAATAATTTTATTGCTTCTGTGTCTTAGGTGATTAAACACTCTATGAAGTGTACTTATGATTCTGCTGATGCCATTTCCATAGCAGCTGCTTCTGGAGTTTTTATGAAAAGATTTGCTTCATTACATACACAGAATATACATGAGGATGGTAAAGCTGAAATGTTGAACTCTCCTTTAGATAGAAATTTTTGGATTATCTGCTGCTGAGGGTCTCAAAAAGTGAGATGAGAGAGGGAAACTGACTCAGGGGATTACTCAGATTTTTTCAACCTTTCTTCTACAAGTTTGTTAAAGGTTTTACACCTACCTCTACCTCCTTTTATAAAAAGCAAAATAAGAAAACAAAGAAAGCTTCTGGCATGCAGTCATTCAAAAACACCGGCCAGAGGGCTCCAAAAAGAAAGGAGGAGTGCTCTAGCAACAAAGACAGTCCAAGAAGTCTGAATGATTATCTAGAGGATATCGCCCCCTCTTGCACACCCTGGCAAGCATTTAAATTTTCCCCCAAATCTGTCTCCCTATGTCTCTCTTTCATGATAGATAATAGAAGACAAATGGGTTCTGAGAAGTGACTCTTCAGGGATACAGACCGAGTCCTCCTCATCCACCAGCTCAAACCTTTTTTCCCTCCTGAAATTCAAGATCTGCTGACACAGGGGTTGATAGACACTGTTGCTCTTTCCCACTGTCTGACAGGGAAGGGTTTTTATACAAGAAGGTTTCTGGTACCATACGAAGAGGCTTCATGGAGACCAATCTTAGATCTTTCCTTCCTAAACCAGTTTGTGAAAGTGCCAGTGTTCAAAATGCTTTCCTTTTACAACCTGTTATCTTTCATTCCCCCTTTTTGTCTTTTAGTATCCCTAGATTTAAAGGATGCTTATCTCCACATTCCTATAGCATCAGATTTCAAATATTTCTTAAGGTTTTCTGTGCCTGGATCACAGTTTCAATTCTTTACATTACCCTTCAGGTTATCCACTGCTCTAAGGGTTTTAACAAGTGTCTAGCCCCACTGGAATCTGAAAGGTATTCACATTTTTCCTTATTTAGATGACTTGTTTATCTTTGTAGAATCTTTTCAGAGCCAGAAATCTCTCACTTGGGTGAGATATCTCTTTCATAGACTGGGGTTTCAGGAGAATATCCAAATATCTTGCTTGACTCCTTCTCACAGGATTGTTTTTGTGATTCTCCTGGATATCTCAATTCAAGGAGCTTTCCCTTCCAAAATAAAAAGTAGATCTATATCTACATCTCTGCCTGAGTTTTTCCTATGGTCAGTCCAAGACCTCAGTATGAGAATTTCTCAGGATACTAGGATTCATGGCATCCCTAATTCTCATGATACTTCAAGGCAGACTCCAAATGAGAAAAATCCAGTGGTACCTAAAATATGTATGCCCCAACACCAACATCCCCTGACATTCTAGATCCACGCATTGTGATTTGTAAAAGAAAACTTCTTTGGTGGAAGGACCCATTTTATCTGAATCAAGGTCTCTCATTTTCCTTTCCTTCTCCAGCACAGTCTTTTACTAGAGACACCTCAAACTTCCCTTGTGGAGTTGCGTCTACTGGAATAAAAGTGCAGGGTTTTTGAAACAAAAAAGATAGGGCAAAACACATAAAACATAAAAGAGATGGTGGCTTTGATAAATGCTCTAAACTCTCTCAATCATTTCTGGTCCCCAGGACCATTACAAGTGGCTACAGACAACACAACAGTGGTGTGGTACATAAAAAATAGGAGGGAACCAGATATTACTATCAGTGCAAACCAGCCATGGTAATCTGGGATATAGCTTTTCATCACAATCTTATTCTATATGCATCTTTTATCCTATTAAAGCAAACTTTTCTGGTAGACAAATTGAGCAGGAACAGACCCCCACAAATGGAAATTTAATCAGGGGGTCTTCCCAGAATTGATCCAGCTGTGCGGAACACCTCATATAATCCTGTTTGTTTGTATTCACAAGAAACTGTCAAAATTCTGCTCCAGGACTGCTTGCAAGAAGGCTTGGACAACAGATGCATTTTCATTTCCTTAGACAACAATAACTGTATATTTTCCACTCTTTCTACTAAAATCAAGGGTCATACTGAAGATTCATAAGGACCCTATAAAGATCATTGTTGTGACTCCCTTCTGTCCCATGCAACTGTGTTTCTCGATTCTTTTGGAAACAGCCAAGGACAATTACCATAGGCTTCCTCACAGACTGGATCTACTCATGCAAGACAGAGGTTGTTGATACATCCCAAACTTGAAACAACTTCAAACTAACACTAGATGATAAGAGTTTTAATACTTTTTATGCACCTATTTCCTAAGACCTTACAGCAGGTATTAAAGGGGGCAAAAACTGCTGCTATGAAATTATATATTAATAAAAGAAAAAGATTTTCTAGTTGGTGCAAAAACAAGAACCAATTAGAAAAAGCTAATATTTATCTGCGTAAGTTATATTTGTGTGAGGTATCATCCTCTGGCCTTTCATACTCCTCTATCAAGGTTAATTTGTTGGCCGTGTCAATATTCCTTCCCATGGGTCCTCCCCTTTCAATGTATTCCATGCTAAAATGTTTTTGAAAGGGCTGTTACATACCAGTCCTCCAAGAAGACAGGTGACTCCGCCTTGGGATCTCAACTTTGTTATGGAAAATTTAACTCATGCTCGACTTGAACCAGCTCGCCAGGCTTATTTGAAATTCATTACATGGAAAACAGTTTTGCTCATTGCTCGGACTTCTGCAAGAAGTTTGTCTGAGTTGCAGACTCTCATGGTGGTTCAGCCTTATCTTATTTTACACAGATATAGGACTTCCTTGAAAACAAATCCTTCCTTCCTTTATGCCTAAAGTGATATCTAGGTTTACTTGCAGCCAAGCTATACATCTCCCTGTCTTTTTTTCAGATTTTACAAAGCAGAAAGAAAGGATTCTTTATATGTTGGATATCCACAGATAGCTTAGATTTCTTTCTTGACAAAACTAAAACTTTCAGAAACTCTGATGCAATTATTCATTTCTTATGAAGACAAGGAAAAAGGACAACCTGTGTCAAAGTAGATTATCTCTATGTGAATACATTGAAAGGGTAGGATCCATGGGAAGACATACTGACTTGTTATTAAGTTTTGTCATACCCACCACAACAAAGCAATTCCAGACAGGATCAAGGCTCCTTCTTCGATAGCCATGGCTTCATTTGGACTTTTTGGAAAGAGGTGGAGTCTAGAGGCATTCCAGAAGCAGCAACTTGGTCCCCTGTGTATACCTTTAGAAAACACTACAAACTGGATCCCTTCTCCAAGTCTACAGCAGGCTTTGGTAGGACCATTCTCCAGGGGCTAGTTGGCCCTCATTCTTTCTCCTCCTAGTTTGTGTAAGTTATGGTAGTCTGCCCATTTAACAAAGCTACTTCAGCAGTGATCAAATGATGAACATAGTACAGCTGTGTAGGTAAATGTCCCACAACAGTAGCATTCAAATGATCATTGATGCAGTAGCTGCTCTTTCCATAACCCTTATTTTTGTATATTTATTGTCAGGGTAAGGACTTGGAATTTTACTTACTTATCAGGAATCTAACCTCCCTCACTCAGTAGGCAAGAAAGCTCTGAAGACATTGACACCCAAACGGTTTGCTTTCTTTAGCATTGCTCAAGTTAATCATGGTCTGAGCACATGGAAGGTGCCCTTTAGCTTTGGCAGATGGCCAGCTGTTATATCCTTTGCAGGATATAACCCATATAGCTACACCAGCAGTGATCATTCGAACATCTTCTGTTAAGATAAGTTGACTTACGTAAATATACTATGTTAAGTTGTCAATCTCGCCTTCATTCTTGCTTGATGGGTTCGGAGCCGATCCCTCGGCTCCGACTCGGCACTTGCTAAAGCTCGAGAGTCACTTTTACCAGCTCGAGGCATCCCCATATCCCATGATGCAAGGCGCTAAGTACCCAGATCTCGTTTGCCGCTTCGCTTAGGAGGTCTTCTTTTTACCAGCTCCTGGTAAGTTGTTCTCTTTTGTGATATTTAAGCCCCTTTTTAGTCAAAAACACCTTTATTGATAGTTTAAGTTTATATTTCTACCTTTTCTGACAGAAATTCCCTGTCTCCTTTAATTTTTTGTTAGTCAATCTTTTCCCTATCCCATCCCCCCCTGTTAGGGTGTGTGTGTTGGTTTTTATAGAATACCTTTGGTATTTTGTCTAAGTTAATTTTGACTGGTGTGTGTGTGTGTTGTGTTTTCAGCACCATGTCAAAGGAGAGGGTCTCAGGTTTTTAGAAGTGTGACTCGTGCTGTCAGAAGATGTCTCTGACAGACGATCACACTTCTTGCCTGTATTGTCTGGGCCCTCTTCACCTGCAGGACTCCTGTGCTATTTGTCACTCCTTCAGCCAGAGAGTCCTGCAGGAGAGACGTAATAAGCTGATTCTTAGGGGCCTTCTTAAGCCGGAGGGCTCTCCGGCTAAGTCGGCTCCACCAAAATCAGCAAAACCTGCCAAGGCCCAGGCTTCTGTATCTAAGCCTGCGGCCTCGGCTCCGACTCGTACTGAGTCGAGATCGGCTCCGGCTGGAGCCGATTCTGGCTTGACAAAGCTTTCGGCACCGATGGCTATCGGTGCCGAATCTGTATTGTCCACTTCGATGTCGGCTCCAATCGGTTCCGACACCCATGTGGCACAGGCATCGGTGTCGGCTCCGATCGGCTCCGACACCGTTACTTTGGTGGCTGTATCGGCTCCGGCTGGAGCCGATACATCGAGGCTTCCTGTCGGCTCCGAGAAGTCGGCTCCGACAGGATCTATAGTATCGGCTCCGATGGCTCATTCCAGGAAGAGATCGAGGTCTCCTTCCTTGGAGCCGATACTTTCGGCTCCGGCTTCACCTCTTCTATCGGAACGGAGCCATCGGAGCCGATCTTCAAGGTCATCCAGGTTGTCAGATCATGACCTAGAGAGAGTGGTCAGTAGATTACTCAAGTCACAGGTACTGGCCCAAATGTTACACAGTCCGTCTCAGCAGACGACTGTTGGTCCACACCCCGTTACAGTTCCTCCTTCAACTCTACCCCAGAGCTTGGAGTTGGAGTCTTCGGGCATGGTTACTGCTACGGCTGGAGGACGGATACCCCCTTCTGTTCCTTCAGCCTCTACTCTTATCTCCTCTTTGAGACCTTCCTTAGAGGGATTCGTGGTCGGGCTTCCATGGTCTCCTCCGAGGGGTGAGTGGCATCGACCCTTGTCCGAGCCGCTCTTCCCCTTGGAGCCTCGGCCTTGGTGAGCTTGGCTCCGACATCTGCCTCGGAGACTTCCCTTCGGTGGTCCCTGGAGTTCCTAGCTCTTGGAGCGGGTTCTCTCGGACCTGCCTGGGAGGGGAGCATTCGAGGTGATGAAGAGTGTACTGGCCACTGGTATCAGTCAGCAGTCTGTTCCCGTAGCTCCTCCCTCTATAGTACCTGTTGACATCTCTGCCACTTCTCTTGCTACAGGACCCAGAGATCCTCCGCCTCAGGTTTCCCCATTGGGAATTTCCCCTCTTCCGAGGATTCTCCTGATGTTTCGGGAGATCCTCCTAGGAAGAGGACTTGTAAGAGGAAGCATGTAGACTCCCCGAGTCTGTCACTTGGATACTGACTTTGATGAGTCAGAGGGATCCCTAGATCCCCTCTGAGGATGTCTCCTTCTCAGACATCCTAGAACTTCTGAAACAGAGGGAAACTGGCCCACCAACAATCCCTCTGAGGATGAGTCAGTATACCTAGAGGCGTTTGGATCTCGGCCCTCCACCTCCTGGGTGTCTCCGCCTTTCGACCCCCTTATGCAGGTTATTGCACGAAAGGCGTGGGCAGCTCCTGACTCTGTAGAGCCAGTCCCTAGGAGGCCTTCTAAATTTATCACTGCCCTGAGTGACAAACAATTCCTTACCAAGGGTGTCCCCGCTGATGCCATGGTGGTGGCTGCGGCCACCAAAAGGAACTTGCAGATCCTTCCGTGCCTGTCCATCCTCCTAATAAGGACTCTAGGACCATGGATAGGTACGGCAAGCGGATGTTTTCCTCAGCGACCTTTGCTATGCGTTCACTGAATTATCTTTGTCACTTCACCAGACTCCAGAGAGATATCCTGAAGGAGCTGGGAGAAGTAGTTCAGGATCCTACAGCTGCAGGGGCTCAAGAAAAGATTGCTTCACAGCTAGGAACCCTCAATTCCGTTGTTAACTCCTCCATGCGGCTAATATCTTATGCTGCGGATGGAGCGAGTAGAGCCGCAGGCACAGGTGTGGCTCTTAGACGCCAAGCCTGGATGCGGCTATGCGATTTTGCGGATCCCTTTAAGGCGTCCTTCACAAATTCTCCCTTTGATGGGTCAGCTTTGTTTGGCCCTCAGGTGAAGGAAACCTTGACCAGGTGCGAGCAGGACGGCAAGACTCTTTCTGCTGTTGGAGTCCGTTTTTCCACCCCTTCTAGGCCTTATCCCAAAGGACAGAAGGGTGGGAAGATGTGGTTCCGTAAATCCCAAGGAGTCACGCCGGATTCACGTGGTCAGTTTACCCCTAGAGGCAGAGGGGTAACAACAACAGACGCCGCTCTAGAGGCAGAGGGGGTCCGAAGAACCAGGGAAACAGGGAGCCGCTCTCTGATAAGCCCTTTCAGCATCCCTGAGGTGTTGCCCGGCTGTCCCTCCTTGGAGGCAGTCGGGGGAAGATTATCACTGTACCCAAAAGCCTGGCATTCCCTCACTCAAGACAGATGGGTACAGTCGATCATATCCAAGGGTTACATAATTCCTTTCGAGGAAAGTCCCTTTCCCTCAAGTTCCCTTCCAGATGTACCACCCGGTCTAAGGGAGATTGCAGAGTCAGAAATCGAAAACTACTGCAAAAGAGCCATTCAGCCAGTTACAATAGACCATTCAGAGCCCGGAATCTACTCAAGGTTCTTTTTGGTCCCCAAAAAGACTGGAGACCAATATTGGATCTCAGCAGACTCAACAAGTCTGTCAGGAAGACAAGATTCGAATGGTCACTCTTCAGTCAATTCTGCCCTTCTTACAGAAGGACAACTGGATGTGCTCAATAGATCTTCAGGATGCGTACTATCACATCAAAATTCACAGACGCTCCAGGAGATTTCTCCGCTTTCGGCTGGGGTCCAGTCACTTCCAGTTCAGAGCCCTGCCCTTTGGTCTCACTACAGCCCCCAGAGTGTTCACCAAATGCATGGCAGTGGTCACGGCTCACCTGAGACGTCAAGGATTCCAGGTGTTTCCGTATCTCGACGACTGGCTCCTGTCAGCCACCACCAGGCATCAGCTTATACAAGCCAGGGATTACACAATAGACCTATGTTCTCATTTAGGCATCTCAATAAACTTCGAAAAGTCATCCTTATCGCCCTGCCAGTCTATTACCTTCATAGGCGCAAACTTAAACACTGTTCGGATGTCAGCTACCCTTACAGAACAAAGAGTTTCAGACATTCAGACTCATGTCAGGATCATTCTGGCCAGCAAGAAAATACAGGCCAGAATGGTTCTAAAGGTATTAGGTCTCATGGCTGCGGCCATTACTCATCTTCCTGGCTCGATTCTACATGCGCCTCCTTCAGTGGATGCTGTTCACACAGTGGTCATACCAACAACTTCCAATGCGTCACCAGATTCTGGTGACACAGACATGCAAACAGCATCTTACTTGGTGGATCACATCGTCTCAGGTTCACCAAGGCAGGTGCTTTGTACCTCCGTCCCGATAGCCACTGTCACCACGGATGCCTCCCTGATCGGGTGGGGGGGTCATTATCAGGGCAGGATGGTTCATGGGACGTGGCAACCGTTCGAGTACCATCTGCACATAAATGTCCTGGAGATGAGAGCAGTGCTTTTAACGTTGCAAGCCCTCAACGACTTTCTTCCCGTAGGGACAATTGCAGTCCAAACAGACAACATGTCTGTAGTTTGGTATATCAACAAACAGGGCGGAACCAAGTCCTACCCCTTGTGTCGAGAAGCGCTCAGACTTTGGCAATGGGCGATCTCCTCTCATCGGTTTCTGGTAGCAACGCATATCCCTGGGAAAACCAACATTATAGCGGACAGATTGAGCAGAGCTATCCTCATGCCTCACGAGTGGTCTCTCAAGCAGTCTATAGCGGAAGAGATTTTTCTGGAATGGGGTCGTCCATGTTGCGATCTTTTGCTACTCCCCAAAACAGCAAATGTCCAGACTTCTTCAGCCTCTTCCTCTATCAGGCCATCCCCAGAGACGCTCTGACCCAGGATTGGCCCCAGGGACTTCTTTATGCCTTCCTCCATTTCCTCTGATCCCTCAGGTGATCCAGAAAGCTACCGTTTTGAGAGCCAAATTGATTCTCATTGCCCCTTACTGGCCTCGACAAGTTTGGTTCCGTTCCTCCATCATCACCTTTTGGTGCAGCCGTGGCATCTGGACCCAGTGCCAGATCTTCTGATTCACCAATCAGGTCAGCTGCACCGGTCAATCCCTTCTCTCAACCTCACAGCATGGTTGCTCCACTTCCTTCCTTAGCCAGGCTTCCTTTGATCTCTAACCCAGTTAGAGACATCATAGTAGCTTCACTAAAATCCTCTACCAGGAGGATTTACACAAGCAAATGGAAACGTTTCTCTTATTGGGCTAAGGCCAAAAATATTGATCCTTTTACTGCCCCTGTTCAGGCAGTTCTGGACTTCTTAGCAGAGATTTTTCATGCAGGCTCCTCTTCTTCCACAGTCAGAGTTCAATTGGCTGCTATCTCCAACTTTCATGTCGGGATAGCAGATCATAATATTATGTCCCATAGGCTCTGCAGGGCCTTCTTGAAAGGAATTTTCCTACTAAAACCTCCGATCAGGAATCCTCCTCCTCAGTGGGATCTAAACCTAGTGCTGACATCCTTGATTCTTCCCCCCTTCGAGCCAGCTGTTTCTTGTTCCCTGAAACATCTTTCTTGGAAAACTTTATTCTTAGTGGCTATTACATCTGCCAGGAGGGTGTCTGAACTTCATGCTCTTTCGGTTCGACCCCCCTATTTGGTTTTCACAAAGACAGAGTATCTTTGAGAACTAACCCAACCTTTTTGCCTAAGGTCGCTTCAAAGAACAATTTGAATCAATCCATTGATCTCCCTGTGTTTTTCCCTAACTATTCAGATAGGGCTGAACAAAAGTTACATTATCTTGATGTCCACCGTCAACTTAGATATTATTTGGACAGAACAAAAAATTTAGAAAATCTGATCAACTTTTGTTTCCTATGCGGATAATAAAAAGGCCTTCCTGTTTCTAAAGTGACCTTGTCCAGATGGCTTTCTTCGGTCATCTCTGAAATTTATACTCAGGGGAAAACAGCTGTGCTCAAAACCTAAAGCACATTCAACTAGGAGCTTAGCTACTTCTACAGCTTTTCAAGCTAGACTTCCTTTGGACACTATTTGTGCAGCGGCCACTTGGGCCACTCCTCACACTTTTGTTTCCCATTACAAATTGGACTTGGCCTCCAGGGACAGAGCCAGTTTTGGCTCTACATTCCTCAAGAGTTTGTTCCATTGAGCCACCCAGGATAGAGGTGCTAGGGACGCGGTCCCATCAAGCAAGAATGAAGGCGAGATTGACAACTTAACATTAAGAAGTTATGTACCTACCATAACGTTCCATGTTAGTTGTCTTCTCTCGCCTTCTTTCTTGCGACCCTCCCTCCTTCCCCCTGGCCTGGACAGACCTTGTATAAGAAACTATTATGCTAAAGACCATTCAGACCTGGTCCTTTTTACATCTGTAAGTTTCTTCTTCCCTTGGGAAGTATTTTATGCTTGGTGCTATTGCCCTTTGTTAACAAACGAGATCTGGGTACTTACCGCCTTGCATCATGGGATATGGGGATGCCTCGAGCTGGTAAAAGTGACTCTCGAGCTTTAGCAAGTGCCGAGTCGGAGCCGAGGGATCGGCTCCGAACCCATCAAGCAAGAAAGAAGGCGAGAGAAGACAACATGGAACGTTATGGTAGGTACATAACTTCTTATTATTCTACCACCTTTCTAAATCTGTAAAAGCAATTTCTGTCCCTGTTTTCACATTTTGTCCTGATTATATTTAGATTTTTCCTTGATTTTTGATCTAAGAAGTTGAAAGGTGGGAGATGTTGAACTGCTTGAACAATATATTCTGACAGCAGTGAACTGAGAAGATACATTTCTGTGTGGCAGTTATTCATCCATTTATTCATTTGATTGCAGTGAAACTACTGAGGTATACAGTCACTGCTATACTAGTGGCTGTAACTGATGGTCAGATCTGTGTATGTGTGTGTGCGGGGGGGGGGCAATGATGCCCTCAACAGTCCCTTATTTCACAAAATGTCTCTGACTTTGTCTTATGTTTTGGTCTGTTCATAACATATATGTTTCTTCTGGCAAATAACTGAAGATTGCAGTCACTAAACAATGGCAGACATTTGAGTTTCAGATTTAGAAGCCTTCAGAAAAGGCTTGTTTATGCAACATCTGTTATTTCAGCAAGTTTGTAAATGTAAAAAGGTAATATCTGTCCCTCATTTTGGTCCTTTGTCCTCCATTATTTTTAGTTTCCTGCTTAATTCTTGAAGTGAGAGGTTGAGAGGTATGCGAGAGTGTAGCAGTGGGCTGCACACTGTATTCTGAAAGCAGTAAACTGAGAGTGTGTGTGTGTGTGTGTGTGTGTGTGTGTGTGTGTGTGTGTGTGTGTGTGTGTGTGTGTGTGTGTGTGTGTGTGTGTGTGTGTGTTAATAATATATGTATATATGGGAGGCATAGAAACTCTGAACCGTCCCTGATTCTGCAGAATGTCTCTGATTTTGCCTCATATGTTGATCTGATCAATGAGGATTGCAATCACTAAATAATGACAAATGTTTGCAATTCAGACTTAATTGCCATCAGAAAAAAAAAGCAAAGCCTGTTATTCTAGTAAATTTGAATGCACAGAAAGACAGTCCCTGGGATTCAGTAAACTCTGTGTAGGCTTTGCGCAAAGCTAACATGGAGTTTACATGTATGAGTGGTGATGTGTGGTGAACAGCAGCGCTAATTACATATTCATGCTGCGCATCGTGTTTAGATGTAAATAAGCGCGGTTTCATGGCTGGCAACAATGTTGGCAGGCAGGAAACTGTGTAAAGCAACATGGATATCAATCCTGTTTACATCAGAGTACAGTCAGCGTGTTTACACGGAATCCCATAATGATAACCAGGGCTTAACATATAAGTTTCCATAGCTCTCAATCTCTTAGTGCAAGAAATATGAACAAAGCCCAACATAATGGGGGGACAATGACCCAGAAATAGTGACAGATTCTACATATTTGCACGTTTAAACTTAAAACTGTGCTAGAATAACTAGGTTTGTGTTAAGATACATTTTCTAAAGGATTTGAATTCTGAAACTCAAATGTATGTAATTATTCAGTGACATCAGCCCTGAGATCATCCCAGGGATATGGCAGAAAACCACAAAATCTGATGTTATCAATCTTCATTCATTCTTGACTGTTGGGTTTTGGTTCCATCCTCGAACCAACTCGGCCATTATAGCAAGCTCACACCAGCCAGAAACTCTTGAGCTAAGGCTACCCATAGTGCCTCTCTTCCCTTCCCCTCAGATCTCGTTTGCTGCGTAGTGTTTTAGAACATGTCAGCCATGCTCTCGAGCTAAGTGATTATTCTTTCATAGGTTCATAGGTTCATACTAGGCTATCTGCCCGAGGGCATTTACAAGCCTAGCCCATAGTTTTGTGGCTTACGCCACCCCTTTAGTATGGGGAACTATACCCATTATTTTGCTGTGTCTCTGTCGAGCAGTGACACTGAGGTAATCCCTGGGGTATATCTGCGATCTCCCATCCATTGGTCAAGATTTCTCTTGAACAAGGCCAGCGAGGTGCTCTGCCTCACATATACCGGGATTTTGTTCCACAGCATAGGGAGTCTTTGGGTGATGAATCTATCCCTCCAGCACGTCCTGTTAATAGCCGTGTCGAGGTTTAAGTCTCCCGCCCTTGTGGCTCTGACTGATCTAGATTTTTTGAGGTGAAGCATATTCATCAAATCTGGGTTTGACATGGCCTTGTATTTTAGGCAAAGGTCACCTCTGAGCAAGCGGTAAGCGACTGAATAGAGCTGGAGTTCTTTCAGTCGGGCAGCATAGGACAGATGTTTGAGACCCTTTATCCTTTTGGTGAGGAACTTTTGTGGCCTCTCCAGCTGCTGCAAGTGTCGGGTCAGATACATTCTGAATGGGGCATTGTACTCAATCATTGGTCTGATGAGTGATGAGTATAGGGAGACTATGACCTCCCTTGATCTAGATGAGAATCCCTTCATGATAAGGTGGGCAATGTAGAAGGTCTTCCTAACTACTTTAGCTACATGGGTGTCGAATGACAGACTACTATCAACCTGGGTCCCTAGGTCCCTGATAACTTCTTCTGTGCTCAGTGGATTGCCACCTATTTGGTAGCTAGGGGTAACCTTGTTTTTCCCGAAGGGTATGACTATGCATTTTTTGGCATTTAACTTTAGGCCATGGCTCTGGCACCAGTTATCCATTTCTGTGAGACCCTTCTGAAGGATATCTGTGTCAGATGTGTTTTCTACTATGGCGCCCAGTTTGCAGTCATCTGCAAACTTTGTCAGCCATAACCCTCCTGTGTTTGCTTGTACTTCGGAAAAGTAGATGCCAAACAAGAGTGGGCCCAAGACTGAGCCCTGTGGTACACCACTTGTGACAGGGTTTGAGTCTGACATGGCGCCAGCAACTCTGACCCTGTGGGTTCTGTCACTCAGCCAGTTTGCAACCCATCTTGTGATGTATGGGTTAACATTTAAGCTGATGAGTTTTTCAATGATACCCGAGTGGGGTATTGTATCGAAGGCCTTCGCCAGATCGAGGTAGGCTGTATGGACTGCCTTTCCCTCATCAATGGCTTTGGTGACTGTTTCGAAAAAGTCAACCAAGTTTAGAAGGCATGATCTGCCTTTGACAAAGCCAAACTGGGATGGATCCAAAGTCTGCAAATTCCCTATGTCTTTATTTATGAGGTCCATTATGATCCTCTCCATGGCTTTGCAGATAAGGCTTGTCAAGCTAATGGGCCAGTAATTTCCAGGGTCGGTGGAGGCACCGCCTTTGTGAAGTGGGACCACAGTTGCAGTGCGCCACTCCTGGGTGCGTATCCAGAGGTAAGACTATGATTAAACAGCTGTCCTAGCTGTGGGTTTAATTCCTCGTTGAGTTCATGGAGCACACAGCCGGGGACACCATCAGGTCCCATGGATGCTGTGTTTTTTGCTTTGGAGAGAGCAGTTCTCATTTGGGCGTTGGAGATGTTTGGGGGGCTGCAATCGCTTGGTATAGATATCTCTCCTTTTGGGGAGGAGGGGGGGGGAGTTTGCACTGAACCTGTCAGCCAGTATGTTGGCAATGTCTGTAGGATCAGTAATCTTCACATCATTTTGAACTAGTTCTGAGCATATCTGGGAGTTTCCTCCCAGGTTTCTAACATAGCTAAAGAAGGCCTTATGATTGTCTTTTGAGTCTTTAGCTATTTTTCTCTCAAAATTTGCTTTGGATGATTTTATGAGAGCTCTTAGTTTTTTACTTATAGTGATCAAGGGTGTCTTACCTTTTAAGGATTTTGCTCTAGCTTGTAGTAGCTTCCTCCTTTTGTTGTAGAGTTTGTTTATGGCTGGGGTCCACCAGACTGGACGCTTGCCTTTGGTACAAAGAGTCTTTGTTTTGCTTGGGATTGCCTTATCCATGCAGTCCTGCAGGTGCTGGTAGAAGGCATCTGTAAGTGATTCAGCGGCTTGAATACTGTTTTCCGCCGGCTCGGGGGCCTTAAAGGAGACCACACTAGTCTTTAGAAGTGTGAAGTCGGCTTTCGAGAAGTTCTTTACTGTGGTCTTTTTTATTTCAGGTGGGGGTGGGATGAGGACCTCCAGCGAGATTAGTTTGTGATCTGATCTCACCAGTGAGGGGTATACTTCCGGTGTTGAACATTGTGCTCCCATGTTCGTGATGATGAGATCAAGTATGTTTTCATATATTTTTTTTATATATTTTCCTCTTTATAGCTTTCTATACCCTATAAAACTTCATTGTTAACTTTTCTATTGTTTAGCTGCTAAATTTGTGTGTGCAAGTGCTGTTTTTTTCCCTGTTATTACCGTTTGGTATTTTATTTTGTACCATCATTGGTATAGGCCCCTCCTTCCCCTTTTACTTTTGGTAAATCTCCAATATCATCTTTTGTATTCTCTTTTCCTTCCTTTACCCTTTCTGGGTATCTCTCCATACCGTTGTTGGTACGTTCAAAAAAAAAAAATCTTCTTCTGGCCCTTTTTCCCCTTATCTCACTTTTGGTGTGTGTGTGTGTGTGTGTGTGTGTGTGTGTGTGTGTGTGTGTGTGTGTGTGTGTGTGTGTGTGTGTGTGTGTGTGTGTGTGTGTGTGTGTGTGTGTGTGTGTGTGTGTGTGTGTGTGTCTGTGTCCGATTGGTTTGGTTAACCTTATTTTATTATGGCAGAAAAACAGAAAGGCACCACTGGCTTTAAGCAATGTCAGGGTTGTAGCAGAAAGATGTCCAACTCGGACAGGCATCTTTCCTGTGTATATTGTTTGGGGGTGTCACATTTGGAACTCCAACCACCTTGTGAGCTCTGTAAGGGATTTAGTGCCCAGACCCTTGCAGAGCACCAAAACAAATTAATCCTCAAGGAGCTGTTAAAATGCCCTGTCTCAGAGGCTTTTTCTGACTTGGAGATGTCCACGTCTCCTAAGAAAGAAGTGAAGAAAAGGAGCCATTCCATTCCAGCGTATCCTCAAGCTCATGACCAAAATCATGCAAAGGCCAGGTTTCTGCTTCAGAACCAAAGCCTAAACAACCAAAATTGACTTCAACAACTGTTTTGGCGATGAAATCTACAACTTCTTCCATGGTGCCGATGACGACTTTACAGGAACCAACTAAACTTACTACTGTACCAACCCCTTCATCGGTATCTCAGACCTTCTCAGCACCAACAATAGTTTCACCCACACCAGTTACCTCCCCTGCATCACAAACAATTGGTCAGCCGACCACGGTGCCGAAGGTTGAATCCCTGCCCAGGACTAGGTACTCTCCATCTACTGACCCCATTTTTGGTCAACAGTTAAGCCCTTTCGCAGAACATCCAGAATCTCCCTTGGGGATGTCTAGTCAGTCCACCAGGAGTCTTTTGGAGATTGATGTAGTCAGGTTAGTGGATCAGCTACTGGGTGACCAGAGGTCTTCTAGCCCTTCTAGGACCTCCCTCCCATCCATAACCGAGGTCTACTGTCCACAGACTCCATCCTATCTTCCTCCTTCAACCTCTCCACATGTCTTGGAGCCCTTAACTTCGACACCGCTCCTGGTACCAACTACTTGGGTGCCAATGGTGGATCTCACCTTGGCTCGGCTCCAGAACTGTCTCTGTGGTCCTTGGCTCATTTGGAGCTGACCCACCCTCAAGACGGTGACTTGGCTGCCAGCTTCATGATCCGTAGTTCAGCACTGATTTTTTTCTACAGCGCCATCTACAGTTCTGGCTGCTTTGGCAGTTCCAGGTCCTCTTGAGGTTCCTGATCTGGAGGTGGGCTCGTCAGAGCAGGGTGTGACCCCGGTTCTAAAGTTGTCTTTCTAGGTTCCGGATTCCCATACCTCTTCAGGCAGGCCTGCCTTTCAGATTATGGAAAGAGCTCTTGCCTCAGCAGCCTCACATTTGGTACCAACTTCATCATAGTGTCACATTTACTTAACCTCTGGCTCACAGCTGTCACAACCTCCTACATCAGGACAGCAGACACATGAGCAGCAAGACACCCTGCAGCAGGGTACCCTTTCTTCGGAGTCCTCCTCAGACCTTCCCTCTCAGAGGTCATGCAAGAGGAAGCACTTTGATTCTCCAGAAGAATCTCTCTCTAAGGATACAAACTATGATGAAGGGGAAGGGTCCACACGGTCACTCCCTGAAGATGTCACCTTTGGAGACATCCTGGAAATCTTGAAACAGAAGGGTAATTGGACATCCACCAACCCTTCCCCTGAGGAATCTGTTTTCTTGCAGGCTTTTTGTGCCTGACCTTCTAGTTCTTGGGTGACCCCACCTGCCAATGATTTGGTCAAGCTCATCATGCAGTGTGCTTGGAAGGCCCCTGACACTATACAGCCAATTCCCTAGAGACCGGACAAAATTATTAGTGCACCAGTGGACCAGCCCCACTGGTCTAAAGGCTTAGCAGTAGATGCTATGGTGGTGGCGGCTACCACAAAGAAGGAACTTGCAGAGGAGAGTACAACTGTCCATTCTCCAAACCAGTAGTCTCAGACAATAGACAGATTTAGGAAGTGGTCTACATTTCAAAGACCTGTGCCATACAGTCGTTGAACTTCTTGGCACATTTTACCCGTCTTCAGAGGGACTTGATCACTGAGCTGTCAGGCACCTTGGCAGGGGCAGTATCTGACGAGGTAAGCGATAAAGTTTCCTCCCAGCTTGCAACCCTAGAATTGATATCAAGCTCATCCTTGCAGCTTATTACACACACAGCCAAAGGGATGGCCAGGGCAGTGGGTACAGGCATTGCCATCAGGTGCAATGCCTGGATGTGCTTGTGAGATTTCATGGACCCTTTCAAGTCTTCCTTTGTCAACACTGTGGTTGATGCTACCTCGCTTTTTGGCCCAAAAGTCAGAGGCACACTAGCCGAGTGTGAGGAGGATGGAAAGACCCTTTCTGCTGTGGGCGTGCATTTTTCTGCTCCTCAACGACCTTACTCCAGGAATCGGAGGAGTGGAAAGATGTGGTTCAGGAAGTCCCAAGGGCCTTTTCATGACACACATGGTGAGTTTTCCCCTCGTGGCAGAAGGGAGAGCTCATCAGGAAAACACCCCTCCCATGGCAGAGGGAACCTGCGTAACCAGGGTTCCAGGGATTCTTTCTCCAGACAACCCTACCAGCGCATCTGAGTGGCGGTCCAATTGTCTACCTCTGGAGGCAGCCGGGGGAAGATTCTCTCTGCACCACTTAGCCTGGCACTCAATAACATCAGATTCCTGGGTGCAGACAATAATTACCAGAGGTTACCATATCCCCTTCAATCTTTATCCAAGACCACAAAGGCAAATCCCCGATGTTTCACCCAGTCAGAGGGATACAGCAGCACAAGAAATTCAAAAGCTGCTTCAAAAAACAGTCATCCAAACAGTCCCACCAGACTAAATAGGGTCCGGTCTTTACTCAAAATTCTTTTTAGTGCCAAAAAAGAAGGGGCCTGGAGGCCAGTTCTAGACCTCAGTGTCTTAAAAAAGTTTAACAGACAAAATTCCAGATGGTCATGGTAGAGTCTATCCTTCCATTTCTGGAGAAAGACGATTGGATGTGCTCTATAGATCTTCAAGACATGTATTACCACATCATGATGGACAAGTGCTCCAGAAGATACTTCCTCTTCCAGCTGGGACCCAGTCACTACTAATTTCGGGCACTTCCCTTTATTATCACCACAGCCCCCAGGGTGATCACCAAATGCATGACAGTGGTAGCAGCTTACCCAGAAATAGGGACAGATTCTACATATTTGCATGTTTAAACTTAAAAATGTGCTAGAATAACTAGGTTTGTGTTAAGATACATTTTCTAAAAGATTTGAAGTCTGAAACTCAAATGTATGTAATTATTTAGTGACATTAGCCCTGAGATCATCCCAGTGATGTGACAGAAAACCACACATGTTCTAAGGAACAGACCAAAAGATATAAGGCAAAATTGTGGACATACTGTGAAAATCTGGACATTTGAGAGGTATGATACGTATATGGTCCAAACACAGTGTTGATCATTGTGTGCATTGTGCCTAGTCAGCCACTGTAGCTAGATAGCATGTACATTTAAGTTACTGAGCACGTGCAAGATCAGTGCCATTTTGTATAGTCAGTCAGAGTGAATGCAGGAATGAATGGAGATGTACATGCAAGTGTGTTTGAAGTAACAAGTCAGCCAGTTAGCTTATAAAGTTTGAAGTATATGTTCCAGTTTATAGCTCCTGATGTGTTAGGTACAGTAAATTACTTGAACAAATATCCAGCCTCAGTGTCTCATTTGATACATGAGTCATGCAACATGGTGTCAGAAGTGGCATCCAAAGTTAAATCAGCTTACAAACCATGAGCCAGTTAGAAGTGGAGAAATATACAAGAGCCAACTCACAAACAGGTCAGCAGTCATTCAAAGGTACTTAAACACATTTAAATGATATTTCAGTTGCTGAATAAGTGGTGATGCATTCAAAACATTCAAAATAATTACTGAGAAAAACAAAATGTCAGACATCGCAGCAGAATGATAAAAGTATTCAAAACAATTACAGATGTGTTCAAAATAATTTTCAAAGAGTACGAAAAGGCTAAAACGACAGAATTTTTTTCACAGTGTACTACTTTTTCCCATTAACTAAAACTGTACAAAGTATCTGAAGTTTCTGGGATGTTTGCAGTGTTGAAATAAAGCCTTTTCAGAGATTGTTGTTCAGTTGGGCATAATTACAAGCACCTGGTCTATGCTTATTTTTAAACAAATGTTGTTGTTATGGCAGAGGGATTTCGTAGACCTGGACTGTTAGTGTTTGATAATAATATTGCTGAGAACTGGCGAGTGTTTGGGCAAGAATATATTTTTATACAGGCTGCATTTTCTGATAAAGACACATCTGCAAAGGCATTCATACTTCTTAATTTAGCTGGCACAGAAGCCATTGAGAGGGAACATTCATTTGTATATGCACCTGCCATGTATGCAGAAGACGGGGAGAACTGCCATATTGTGATACAGGCTGAAACGCGGGAAGACTCTAAGTGCTTAAAATGTAAATTTAGAGAACTGTGTAACCATCAAATGAATATCACAATGGAAAGGCACATATTTTACACAAGAAATCAAAAGCCTGGTTAAACTATAGCAGCATATATTACTGACTTAAGAAATAAAGCAAACACTTGCAGATTTGGTGATCTGAGCGATACGTTGATAAAAGACAGGCTTGTGTGTGGTGTTAATAATGATGCAGTGAGAAAGATTTTGCTTCGAGACAGTGATTTAACATTGAGCAAAGCCATTCAGATTTGTCAAATATATGAGCTTACAGAAAAGGATACAAATATGCTTATGAATGAGAAAAGCATGCATGCAGTATCTGCAAGTGCGAATGTTGATAATGTACAGCATAAAGCTAAGATGAAAAGGAAATATAAACCAAAGGGTGTGGCAGCAGGCAATCTCATTGTTACATACATACATACAGATATTTCAAGCACGGGCATTAATGCCCTTCTAGCTTGCCAATATACCAAAGCACTTGTTCCCATAATAAGTGTCCAAGCTGTTCTTAAAAATATACACTCATTGTTAACTGTCTTAATTGTGGAGGCAGTCATGAATCAAAAAACAAGAGAAGTGCTTAGCTTTTAGTCAGCAATGTCACAAATATAAGAAGTGGAATCATTTCAAAAGGCTTTGCATGTCTAAAGCGGCGCATACTTTTATTAAAAGAGAGCATCAAAAGAAGCAAGTAGATCAGATAGAGAGCTGTGAGCAAACTTTCTATGTTGTTGGTGTCTCTGTGATTGATGAAACAGTTAACACAGTAGATTATCATTTGGCAGCAAAGAGTGAAATATTCTGTACTGTACAAATTAATGGGAAACCTGTACAACTTAAAGTAGATACTTGATCCAAGTGCAATATTATATCAGCACAAATATTTGCTAAAGTAAAAGCTGGAGAGAAACTTGATTAAGCAAAGTGTGCAAAAGTAGTTGCTTATGGTGGTAAAGAGATTCAGACTGATGGAGTAGTAGTTCTCATATGCTATTCTGACTTGCAGTTTTACGTAGTCAAAAGACAGTTTGAGAAAGGGACTGATTTAATTTAATAAAGAGGTCCGCCATATAATTCTGAACAACAAAGATAGTTTTACACAGAATATTTTTAGTGAATATGTTATTTTCAAAGACAAGCTTGGCAAACATCCTGTCACATATTCCATGAAGTTAAACCATGAAGTAAGGCCAGTTGTCAGACCAGCCAGGAAGGTTCTGGTAGCAATGCAGAGCAAAGTAAAAGCAGAACTTGACAAAAATGGTGAATTTGGGTGTCCTTACGCCAGTAAAAGAACTGACTAAACGGGTACCTTCCATGGTCATAGCTCATAAGAAAAGCTCAGATGATATTGGAATATGTATTGATCTGAGAGATTTAACAAAGCACTTAAACAGCCTCATTATCTGATGTGTACAGTAGTGGAAGTAGCTGGTATCATGCCAAATGCCACTGTTTTTTTCAGTCTTGGATGCAAAAAAGTTCTTTTTGGCAAATTTCACTGGATCACAAATCTTCATTGTTAACCACTTTCAGTACGCCATTTGGTAGATACAGATTCTTGAGAATGCCATTTGGGATAAATTCTACCAGTGAAGTATTTCAGCTTGCAATGCAGCAATTTTTTTCTGGTTATCCATGTGCTATTATAGTAGATGACATTAATTGTAGAGGGGAGTGGTAAAGTCAAACATGATAGAAACCTCAAGAAAGGTCTAGACTGTGCACATGAAGTAAATCTTAAACTGAATCCTCAGAAATGTAAATTCAAGCTGAAAGAAGTTAGTTATGTGGGTCATTTGTTTACCAGTTCTGGCTTATAAACAAATCCATCTAAGCAAGTAGAAATTCTTGAGAAGGCAGTTCCAGAAAATGTTACATCTTTACAACGTTTTCTTGGTATAGTCAACTATTTAGGAAAGTTCATCCCATACCTGGCTGAGCTTTCAGCACCATTACTTGAGTTGACATATAAAAATGTAAACTGGTCCTGATTGGAACAACACCAAAAAGCATTTGACGTTCTGAAACAGAAAATTGCCAGTCCACTCACATTGAGATATTATGATGTTCACAAAGCTGTAACTCTTTCGTGTGATGCTTCAAAGTATGGTCTTGGTGCAGCATGTCTTCAAGAAGGCATAGCAGTAGCCTATGCATCCAACTTTAACCCAAATAGAAATGCAGTATGCACAAATAGAAAAAGAGCTTTTGGCAGTAGTGTTCGCATGTTTGAAGTTAAATGATTATATCTATTGCAAACCTATCCAAATATAAACTGATAACCAGCCTCTAGTGACAATTCTGTAAAAGCCAATACATACAGGCCCAAGCATGCTTGCAACACATGATGTTAAAATTGCAAAAGTACAATTTTAATATTGTGTATACAAAAGGCAAATTTCTATACCTTGCTGGTGTTTTGTCAAGAGCACCCAGACAAACAAAAGAGCAGTATGAGAATGAGAAAGCAGACTTTCGTGGGAGCCATGGAAGTCAGAAATTTTTCCTCGTCACATCTTGATGAACTCAGAAATCACACAGCTTCATACCCAATTTTCCAAGAGCTGAAAAACATTATCAGTCAAGGATGACCAGCAGGACAAACCAGTTTACCACTTGACATACAGAAAGAAGTATTTTCCTTACAGAGATGATCTCATGATTAAATGGAATCATCATGAAAGGTCCTAAAGTGGTAATTCCTTCAGAATTACAACATGAATATATCAAAATTTTGCATTGTGGTCACCCAGGTACTGATTCAACCAAAAGAAGGTAAGAGGCATAGTATTTTAGCTTTCTATGTCAAAAGATATAGAGAAGAAACACTAGTATATTCAATTTTCAACAGCACTAAATCACACCAACAAAAAGAACCACATCAGCTAAACCAGATTCCTGAATTACCATGGTCGATGGTTGCTACTGATATTTCTCAATGGAATAGTCAGCATTACTTAGTGTTAGTAGACTCTTATTTAAGTTGGTCTGAAATTGACCTTCTTCCTAATTTAATGCCTAGTGTTCATAAGTTCATAGGTTCATAGGTTGATAATAGGCTATCGGCCCTAGGGCCTACACAAGCCTAGCCATAACAATTCCCTGGCTATTTCTTCCCAGAATATTTACTTCTCTGGTCCCCTGTCTAGCAGGGCGACTGACACGATCGCCAGGGTAAATTTCCTATCTCTCATCCAGTCCTCAAGGTTACTTTTGAAGAGGGCCAAAGACGCACTCAGCTTGACATGTATGGACAGTCTATTCCAGAGTATGGGGAGTCTGTGGGTCAGGAACCTATCCCTCCAACATGTTTTGTTCATTGTGATGACTAGGTTTAGATCCCTGGAGCATGTAGCCCTGAGGGATTGGGATTTCTTTAAGTGTAGCATGTCCAACAGCACTGGGTTTGACATGGCCTTGTATGTTAAGCAGAGATCACCTCTGAGTAGGCGATATGTGACAGAGTATAGCTGGAGTTTTTTTAGACGGCCAGCATAGGGCATCTGCTTTAGGCCTGTGATTCTTTTAGTGAGGTATTTCTGTGGCCTTTCCAGTTGTAGAAAATGTCTTGTGAGGTACATACCAAACAGGGCGTTGTACTCTATAATGGGTCTAATGAGGGATGAGTACAGTGAGACAATGACCTCCTTTTTTCTGGATGAAAAGCCCTTAGTGATGAGGTGTGCCACATAGAAGGATTTCCTGACTGTTGTGGCTATGTGGTTATTGAAAGTGAGACCACTGTCCACCTGTGTCCCTAAGCCCCTTATCACCCTTTTGGTGTTTAGCTTACTGCCACCTATGTGGTAATTCATTGGTACATGATTTTTCCCAAAGTTGATAATTATACATTTCTTGGCATTGAGCTTGAGCCCATGGCTCTGGCACCAAGCATCTGTTTCTATAAGGCCCTTTTATAGAATATCCACATCATTTGGGGATTCAGTAATAGCTCCCAGTTTGCAGTCATCTGCAAACTTTGTTAGCCAGAGTCCCTTAGTGCTGGCCTGTACTTCAGAGAAGTAGATGCCAAACAAGAGCGGTCCCAGGACTGAACCCTGAGGTACTCCATTTGTCACTTGTCTGGAGCTGGATTTAGAGTCAGCTACTTTTACAGTGTGTGTTCTGTCAGTAAGCCAGTTGGCAACCCATCGAGTGATGTAGGGATTAATCCCCAGTTTAGTAAGTTTATCTATGATTCCAGAGTGGGGAATAGTGTCGAAGGCCTTGGTGAGGTCCAGATAGGCTGTGTGGACTGCCTTACCCTCGTCCACGGCTCTGGAGACTGATTCGAAGAAGTCAATCAGGTTGAGGAGACAAGATCGGCCCTTTACGAAACCAAACTGGATGGGGTCCAGTGTTTAAAGGGCGTTTATATTATGCTGTCGAAAACTCAAACTGTCGACAGCGTAATAATCGACACGAAAATGTTGAAACCCCCAAACATCGAACACACACAAAAAAAAACACCCAAACACAACACAAATTGCTCTATGCAAGGGGGAAAGCTTCCCTGCACCCCACACCCCACTGCTACTTAAATATACCAACTCTGAGATCGCACTACATTGCAGTAAACGGAAATCTCTCCTTAAAGAGATTTCCATTTACACACGCGATGACTTTCGCTTTCGACATTTTGGTGCCGACAATATCAGCTTCGATATTGTCGGCCTTCAACAGGGTGAAGTAGACCCTTTAAAGGTTGCCAATGTCTTTGTTTATAAGTTCCATGATAATGCATTTCATGGCTTTGCAGATCAGGCTCGTCAGACTGATGGGACAATAGTTTCCGGGATCCAAGGTGGATCCCCCCTTGTGGAGTTGGATAACTGTAACTGTGTGATACTCATTGGGCATGAAGCCTGAGGTGAGGCTATGATTAAACAAAACACTTAGGTGAGGTGCCAGTTCATTTTGTAGTTCATGTAGTACACAGCCCGGGATGTCGTCTGGTCCCATGGATGCTGTATTCTTAGCTTTGGAGAGTGTATTTTTTACCTGTGTGGCTGTGAGTACCAGAATTTGGCAATCTTTTGGTATTGAGATGGGCCCTTTAGGGGGTGAGAGGCGGGTGAAGTTTGCACTGAATCGATCTGCCAGGATATTGGCAATATCATTGGGATCAGTATATTTAATGCCATTCTGTTGTAGCTCAGAGCAGATCTGAGCATTGCCATTTAGATTCTTGACATAACTATAGAATGCCTTGTGGATGTCCTTGGAATCTTTGGCAAATTTATTTTCATAACTAGCTTTGGAGTTAGTGCTGTCATTACAAAATTGAAGAGACATTTTTCTATCCATGGTAGTCCGCACAAAGTCATATCTGACTTTGATGCATAGTTTACAAGTCAGCTGTTCAAGAAATTTGCTGAGTCTTGGGACTTTGTCCATGTTACTAGTAGTCCTGAGTATCCACAGTCCAATGGATTAGCTCAGTGTGCAGTTCAAAGTGTGAAGTACTTCCTGGAGAAATCCAAGAGAGATGGTACCAATGTTTTTCTTAACCTACTTAATCTCAGAAACGTTCCTCGAGATAATTTGCTTAGTTTACCTACTCAGAGATTGATGTCCAGACAGACTAGAACAACTCTTCTGATCAGTAAACAATTATTGATACCAAATGCAAAGAACAACAGAATGGTCAAGACTCAACTTTTGAAGAAATGCCAGTCACAAAAGTTGCACTACGATAAATCCAGCAAACCTCTCAGACCATTAAGACAAGAAGAGATTGTGAAAATGCAAACATCTAAAGGACATGGTTGGGAGAGAATCATCAAGAATATTTGTGATGAACAAAGAACTTACATCATACAATCCAAAGGAATGGATTTTAGGAGGGATCAAAGACACATGCTTACCAGTCTCTGAACCAGTGATGCAGCAGATCACCTGTGCCAGAGACGGTTTCTCAGTGACTCTACACTTGTTTGAATTCCAGAGGACAGTGTACATTCTTCAAGTAATCCTGATGTAATCCCTAAAGTTCCAGTTGTAAAAGAATCCCTAGAGACTGTCCCTGTTGCTAAACCCAGTCAAAGTTTTTATGTAAACAGACTGGGTAGCATTTCCAGACCCAATACGAAATACACAGCGACTTGGACTTGAATTAATTTGTTGTTAAATGTTGATGTGATATCTAGCTTGTAAAATATCTTGTTCTCCTATAGCATGTCAAACAAATCAATGTAGATCATTGTGTTTATTGTACCTAGTCAGCCATTGTAGCTAGAAAGCACATGCATATAAGTTACTGAGTACAAAGATCAGTACCATTTTGTATAGCCAGTCAGAGTGAATGCAGGCATGAATGGAGATGCATATATGTGTGTGTTTGAAGTAACAAGTCAGTCAGTTAGCTTATGAAGTTTGAAGTATATGTTCCCGTTACTGCCCCTGATGTGTTTATGTACAATAAATAACTTGAATGAATATCCAGCCTCAGTGTCTCATTTGATACACAAGACATGTGACACACAGTACTGGACAGTGAATACAGTGCAGAGTATTGTGAAATCCCATTCCTGGCATTCTGTACCAATGTTGTGTAAATGGTCTGTAAGGGTACATGGATTGCCATGTAAAATAAACACTCAGGGGAAGTATGTCTATTAAATAGGGACACACAGATGAACTGTAGCAATGAACACAGTGAAAGAGGACAGATGAAACAACCTAATGTACAGCAGATGAGGACATGTCAATGAAAGACAGCTGTAGCAGCAACACCAATCATGTATCAATATGGTACAGTAGGGACTGCACAGTGAAAATGTCTATTATGTGACTTCCACACAAGGTGACATAACAATGGGAAAGATGTCTGTGTGAGATAAGCATCCTTACATGAACAATGAAGAGGACATCTATCAGGGATGGTATATACAGTTGGGATAGGGTGCATTTTGTGAAGCTGCGCAAACTGATTTGCCTAAATATGAGTGTAATTTCAGCAAAGATTTCCAGCAAGTGGGACACAGGTAAAGGCTCGTGAACAGCATTAAAAGAAGCATGCACAATCATGGACAATATCAGAATAATGCCACCAGTAATCCCATGTCTCTGACATAACGTGATTTATAGTGTTCAGAGATGGTTCTGCAGAAACATACTTGTACAACTATTATGACATGTCTGCACTCTTTGAGGGTAATCACACACACTGTCCTGACACTGTAACATCTGCTAGAGGTGTTAGGAGGGACACTGCTATACCTGTATTTGACAGTGTGACCAACACAATCTAGTTGAGTGGTGTGCATAACTATCACAAATGTTACCCATGCCATTGTGTATGTCACCGGAACAGGTATCACAAATGCATCTGGTGTAGCAAGTCAACGGGGTTTCCACACCATCAGACAGTATTGTTTATGCCAGAAGAAGAATATCTAGGTATGGCCAATAAGATGTGTGACAGCTTAGTGTGGCAAAGGTGGTACACTTAATTTACACATCAGTGGAAGATGTGTAGTGAGGTACATGAAGAAGGGTGCATTGTACACAGTTGGTGTGATGAAGGCTATGAACTATGGAGGTATTATGGCCTGATATATGGATGTCCTTCACATACTCAATAGTTGTGTGACATACATGGGAGTAGTCAGCACTGTGGCCACATGCTGGTGGATGTTCCACATACTATCTACCCCAGAACACAGGTCCCATACCTATTGGTCTGATTATAGGGTGTGATGCCTACATTATACTTGGGTTGTGTATTTGTTTTCCTAATGTAACAAATCGCCCAATCTTTATTGTGTCATTGCAGGAGTTGTCGTAGCTGTGGCAGCAATCTTTGGTGTGTGCTGATACTGTCTGTATTATACTAATATCACAGAGTCAATGATTGCACAAAATATGTAGCCCTTCAGTCAGCTGTTTGGACACAGGATGTGTATGTCATTTGTGATATATGTGACTTAAATAATGAACAGGAAAGGGCCTAGCAGACAGCCCTGATGTACGGACCTGATTACTGGACCTGAGATACAGTTCACTTCACACATTTTAACATTTTAAATGCCATGTGTGTGATACAGTGGTCACCCCACTTGGTGATATAGGTGTTTACAACCACATCTGAAAGTGTTAAGTGAATACGTCAGTGTGGATTTGTCAAATGCCTTGGGCTTGTCAAGTTCAAAAGGATGATAGTGTTGTCATCATGCATGCCCTCAATGACCTGTTTGAGGACATCTAACAGATGTAACAGACATGATGTAGCATTAACAACTCACACAGGTCTGTTTCACACAGTTGGTATATTACTATTGTCCATTTAGTAAAAGGTCCATGATGACATGTCGGTCTACTGACAGATGATGAGAGTCAAGATGTGTCTATACCATACCTCTCAACCTGGAAACATCACAAATCTGGACAAGGCCCATGAAAAATAGGTACAAATCTGTACGCTGATTAACATAGCATTTGCATACATAATTATGTAACCTCACCCACTCCAGTGGAATTGTGGGATACCGACTTTCAAACGTAAACTGAAGAACAGACAACCAAAACATGGCACCAGAGTCCCCCTGCAGCCATTCCAATGCCCCATTACCTGGCTATTTCAGTCCATTTACCATAAACACTAATGTGCATACTGCTTTACTTCTACAATGATTATTTGGATTTTATTTTTACATTTTATAGCACAATGCACAAACACTAATAGACATCTGCTAAACAAAGCAATACTGTCTCACAATGAAAACAGACTTAGCATTAAAACTTCTCTGCCCTTGAAACTCACATTCATTGAAGCAGCTTTGAAACCCACACCACATCCAAAGAAAATGCATCTTGCCAGTGGTGGTGGATAAAGATTACCTTTGGGCTGTTTTCAAATCATAGGCCCCTTGCACACAAAACAAGAAACCTACACATGTTCTTTAAAACACTTGCCTGACTTTATTAAATTATATTCCTTGTATAACACAGCACACTTGTTAGACTTAGAGTGCATTTTAAATTTATTGTTTGAACATTTTTCCAGTATGCAATGAAAAGAAATGCATGAACCAACAATGACAAAACTGCACAATTCAGAACATTTCCATCATAAAAGTCTCTCTCTCTCTCTCTCTCTATATATATATATATATATATATATATGGATCTACCTGACTAGATCGAAACGTGAAAAGAGCGAAAACGACTTCACCGACGCCAGAATATCGACAAGGCAGAAGACCGATGGTGGAAGACACTGACGCTGAGAACACTGCGATGGGGAAAGGATGTGTAAGTATGCGGTAGTGACGGACATTAGGGTGCGAGTAAGGTAAGTGTGCGATGTTGATGGTGTGTAGGGATAGGGGTGGGATAAGTAAGTTAGGGTTAGGGCGCAGGTTAGGTAAGGGTGCGAGTAAGGTAAGTGTGCGATGTTGGCGGTCTGTAGGGATAGGGGTGGGATAAGTGAGTTAGGGTTAGGGCGCGGGTTAGGTAAGGGTGCGAGTAAGGTAAGTGTGCGATGTTGGCGGTCTGTAGGGATAGGGGTGGGATAAGTGAGTTAGGGTTAGGGCGCGGGTTAGGTGAGTGTGCGATAGTGACAGACCTTAGGGTAAGGGTTTGGGTTAGGGTTGTAGATAGTTGTGTATGTATGGGTTAGTGTTGGTTTGTAAGGATTTTGGTGTGCTTTTGTTGTGTGTGTGGGTTTTGGATAGGGGATTTGTTTTGTTTGTTGTTATGATGTGTCGAGTGTATGAGGTGTCGTGTTTGTGAACTGTCGATCTTCTGGCGTCGGTGAAGTCATTTTCGCTCTTTTAACGTTTCAATCTAGTCAGGTAGATCCATATATATATATATATATATATATATATATATATATATATAGAATGACAGTAGTGTAAACCATGGGCATCTTGCATAGCTTCTCGAACATCTTGAATGCTGGAAAATGCTCTGTACTTGTTTAAGAATATGTTTCTTATAATGCAGCACAGAACATAATAATTATAATTTGCTGTACCTGAATTTGAGTTAATGATATTTTTTGCTCTTTCCACTGAGGCAGAAATGCCCTTGTGCATGACATATCCTCACTTCTGTTGTATCTGTAGCTACACCCTTGACTTGTTACACCCATCCCATTTAAAAGTACAACAACACAGTACAGTATCAGCAACACATCTACATACTGTGGGAGTAGAACCCACAGCCTTCTGCATCAAAAACAAGTATATAACCTGTTATGCTATTAACAAAGCAAGCAGATTCAGCATAAGCAACACTAAACTTCTATTCCCCTGAAGTTCTCAACTCCTTGTAAAATCCACTCGACACTCAACTGTGCCGCTCAAATCTGCAGCACAAGAAATCTGGAAAAAGCCAAAATGTATTGGGGGGACAAAAGCTCAAAAAGCAGGGACACATTTTAAACATTGCTTGTATAATTTTGGAAAGTTGCTAGAATAAAATGTGTTACCACCATGCATTTCACTGCCAAGTCTTGAACCCAGGATCCTGTGCACTACACTTAGAGCAACATACCACTATGCCAAATCAGCAGTTTCCTAAACAATAGAAAGACTGAAACTTAAATGGCTATCATTTAGTGAATTCAGTTCTCACTTCTCACCATAGCTGTCACCCTCTTAGCACAAAAAACTTAACAAAGCCAATAATGGAGGAATACAGCCATACTGATCTTATAAACCTAGCACAAAAAAAAACTGGATAAAGTCAATAATGGGGGAATACAGCCATACTGATCTTATAAACTTAGAAAATTTCTAGAATAAAAGGTTTGGTGTTACCATAACCATTTCTTTTCTGAACTTATAAACTTAGAAAAAACTGGACAATATAGTCCACAGGAAATGCAACAACCAATGATAAAAGACAGAGAAGGCACAAGATCTACAACTACCACTGCACACTTCATGCATAAAATGACAAATGCTGCAAGGCATGCATGGAGGCTTAACACTTTAACAAAATATTATAACAGTGCATTTAACAAAATATTACAACATAATATTGTACTCTCATGTAATAAACTGGCGAACCATAACAGTTCCTGGCATATGTTCCCATTGGGCATCTGATGATGTCACAATAAAGTATGACAGTTTACCAGCCTGAAGTCCATCTGTCAGAGCCTATTTTCCATTTAGCACTATAGATATCATTACCCCATTCACAGCTGTCCTGTAGCAATAATGTTATGTAATGCAAGAGCTATCAAGCTGCTTCTATCTTTTAACTGTGCTTTGAGTAAACATTCATTTTTACTTTTTAGTATTAGTGAAGGCTTACTGTTCCAAGAGTGCATTGCTTCATCTTGGAATGGAATTGTCAGTGTGTGTTCCAGCAGCATGGAAAACCTTTATCTGATAGAGAAAGATAACTCAAGATGTGTGTCTTTACTTCGTAACACACACACACACGCACACACACACACACACACACAAACACATACCGCACTTGACACATTTATCATTTAAGAAAGCCTGATCACATACAACTATTTTTGTTACACCGTGAGTTACAGGTTCATTGTTTACAAAACGGTGCCATCCCCTGTTCTGTTTGCAATGCAATGAAGTTTGTAGGTTGAGTCCTGTTTTGTATGATGCTTTCTGAAACAGAAAGAGGGAAGCAAACATATGGTAATGTATATTGTGACATCTGAAGGATTATGTCAGGTATATTAATGTATAACATAAGTCTTTACAATTTTTTTTTTAAGTACAGACTGAGTTTAGGTCTGACACATTGTGTTCATTTCTGGATTTTAGAATGGAAATGAGGTAATGCTATGCTCAAGTTGGTACACTGCAGATGTGTCTTTGTGCATATATGTGTTTGTACAAAACAGCCAGTAAGTTAAAGCTCCCTACATAAAACATACTACAAATTGCATGCACACAACAATGAAAGAACAACTATTTTTTTTAAGTATAAAGAAGAAACAAAAACATGATAGAATAAAACATAAAAAGTCAAAATAGTCAAACACAGAGGCTATTTTGCAAGTACCATTATTCCCTGTAGGGATGAGGAAATGGGGAAACCTTCTGCTTGTGGTTTTAGGCCTCACAGAACACCTTGGGGTCCATCATTTCTCTATAATATCAACTGTTTCAGATGTTATTTACATATAGTGAGAGTTCTCTACCTACGCAGTCAGAACTGTAGCTCCCAAAAATGTATACACTGTCAGATTATAATTACATTAAGAATTTCTGGATTACCTGTAATTAATTCAGTGCAGGACAAAAGATACACACTTGCATTTCCTGTTCTACAATAATTTCTGTTATAAAAATAAGCAGTGTTAGAATTCATCTGAGGTATGTTAACCTCATTATTAAACCTGATTTACGCAATGGTACTCAAGTAATAACCATCAAGACTATTAGTGTCTCCGAATTTACCATTCTGCTGTTAAACCTCCTTGTATTTAGCAATACCACTTTTACCTATTTTATTTAATAATGACTTTTATTTTAGTGCTATTAAGTCTCTATTTAATGCCAGAAAAAATAGAGGAATAAGCACTGCATGTCCATTGGGGAATGATGGGGCCATAAAAATAAAGATGCTGTGGTGATTCATACATCTACTCTCATTGCACGTCACAGTGACTTTCTTGTTGCAGACATTAATCCATACTCAGAAACTGAATGTAACAGCTCAGGAAAGACTTCTGAAGAGCTCTCAGCTCTGTTTTAGCATGGCAGTACAATTTAGAATCAAAACCGAGGAGAGCCCTCAGAAATAATTAAATAGGAACTTTGATATGGTATGCTAAGCCACCTGCCCACACACACACACACACACACACACACACACACACACACACACACACACACACACACACCTCTCATTCAGAAACTCCAGCTGTCTATACACACACCACCTCTCTCCCTACCTTTCCAGGGCAGCAGCTTTCTTCCCCGTATGGGCCGTTCTGCTTCACAATGGCTTGTTCTGCTTCA
>NC_056736.1:251776574-251829074 GCF_019279795.1 Protopterus annectens | reverse complement strand
AGGTTTAAGCAGCATTGTGCAGAGGTAACCACAGCACTGTAGAAACACTCACTGTCTGTTGGCATTGGTGTGTGATGCCAAATTGTGCACAAACATAGAGGCCAAAAAGTGAACAGATCCATTGCTATTTCTGGTACTTATGTGTGTTCTATGTGATTCTATTTTTGACCAGATTATAGATGTTAACTGGAGTAAATAAGAAAGTGGTGAAGTAGGGAGCAAACAGGGGGAAGAACAAAGGGAAAGCAATAAAGGAATGTTCAAGAGAGAGGTAAGAAAGAACCATAGCTATCCATTTCTTCAACAATAAAACTAACTAAATGCATTTGTTTTCAATTATTGGCTGTCTGCGTCCTGTCTGCAGGTGTTCGATGACTGCAGGTGTTGGGGAACTTTGCTAACTGCCACAAAACATAGATGGAAAGCAAAAATTGCAACAATGTATCATTTTTGACCTTTGCACTTTTACAGATGCCCTGTCTGTTTCCTGTGTCTGTCACTAGTTCAGGTTTGCACAGTGCTAAGTGTTACACAAATGAGATAAGCACAGCCAAACCTGACATTCATTTTCTCTGTTTCCCTTCTTTAAACTAAGCCATGCACCATGCAAATACTGCACCCCCCCAAAAAAGGGAAAAGTAGTTGAAATGAAGAAAAGTAATCTATGAAATAAACACTACAACATGTTTATTAGTACACATGCAGTATTTCTACATAGGTCTGGATTTGAACTCTCATTCCAATGAACCTTCAGAACACAGTATGGGTGCCTTATCCCTCTTTGCCACACAAACAGTTTTGTACCAGGGAGCTCAAATCATTCTGCATACAACCAACTGCAACATCATCCACAGTACTAAGAAACCACATAACAGTTATTTGTACATGTATAAATTTCAGATGTAGTGCACTTAGTGATCACACAACCATTTATGACTGTTGCTTGCAAAAATTCAGCTCTGCCTTACCTCTCTGTGTTTGTTGATCATTCTTCTTGTATCTGACCAGTAATTTGAGACATGCAGTCTGTAAGGCATTCTGTATCCTTGTCCTTAAAGATTTGTGAGGATATTAAATGGCAATAATATACAGTTGTCAACAAATGCAGGGGAGGTTGGATGTTAATGAACAGAACCTGTGAATTGTGTTCTGATTACATTTCCAACCTTGATAAAATTACTTCAGTACACTTTGTAAGTCTCACCTGACACACCCACTGGAGGTAGAGCAGTCTGCATTACTGTTGTGTTTTCTTTCTCCCTACCAGTAATCATTCACAGTTTCAATCCATTAACAACAAACACTGAGGGAGTGCCTGCACTATGTTTACATCAGATACACAGAGCCAAGCATACAGGATTCAGCAATTCTAATGAGTTCACACCTCATTTGCATATTCCCCATGCTAACAGCCCTGAATCTATACCATAAAAGGCAACCATGCAGCTGGGGAGCCTGAAAGTGATGAGACTTGTTTATGTGGAGAACACAGAAGAGGCTATTACTTTGGGATTTATCTGCATAGAAGACTACTGAACTTGAGAAGGTATGTTTGCATTTTTCAGCTATACACTGCAGATTCTGAAATGTCATTTAAGAAAAATCTGTTTTATGTATATATATATATATATATATATATATATATATATATATATATATATATATATATAGTAGCAAGTGCTGCTGTTATCTGTATACATTACTTAGAAGTGTACTGATGGCATGAGCATGTTTGTCAGGGCATTTCACTGGTATACGTGATTGGCAATAGCTTAAAATGGAATGTTCTTTGTTAAATTTATACACATGTTCCAGGGACAGTTCATTTGATAGCACTTTTAGCATTTCACTGATGGTTTGTTAGCAAATGTATCATTTGCCAATTCTTTTGGGGGTGGGGGAGCAAAGTTGTATTTTGGTTTTGGTACAAGCAAAGATATGTTGCTATTGTTACTCTCCCCTATTATGCATCCAGCCATGCCTTGTGTGTGAATGTAATATGTTACAACCACACAATTTCTGTTGTTCATATTTAAAATATGTATATACACTTGTTTCTGTAGTGGGTAATATTGAAATGCTACCTTTTCTGTTTTATCTGGGAACATATTTTTTTTAGTTATGTGATACTTCTGTGTATTATCCTTCTGCTGTGTTTAGGACACTTAGGATTATGGCACCCAGGTGTCTCAATCCCTGAAAACCACCCTTCAGTGACCCTGAGAATCAGGTCATTGTGGAAGCTTTTAGATGACATGATGCCTTTCTGCTTGAGATGGGACATGGATATATGCTAGGCAGAATGCAAATTTGGCAGTAGATAATTATAGATGTGAATGCAGTAGGTGGCCACAGCCGGACATATGATCAGGCCACTGATATGATCTCATCTGTACAGAGGAGAGCAGTTGCAGTGTCCCATTATCAGATTGATAATGGGGGACCTGTTACAGACTCACCACTAACAGCAAATGAAGAGTTCCTGTCCACTGTCAGGGATCCAGAAACCTCCCAGGAAAGTGCAGAACAGCATGCCCTTGACATTGGTGCTACTGTTTTAGTAACAGCAAGTATGACCCTGGAGGATCTTCCTGGTAGGCTTATGTATCTCAAGTGTTAAATACTCTTGTATAGTAAAATATTTACATCAATACATTACTTCTGTTTAACATGAAATTGGTTGGGGGGGACTGTAGATTGCTGCAATTAACAACACATTCTGACTGATTACACATGGGGCTTAGGTTGGACTTGTCATCCAAGTTCTTGTTGAAAGTATACTTAATGGACATATAAAGTGCAAAACTTTTTACCCCCTGTGTTACTGTTAATTGTGATGATTTTGTCCTTACCTTTTATCATACTATCATCTGCACATGATAAGCCAGACATTTTATGTAAGAACTGATGAGCAGTTCAAAGAAATATTTAGTTTGCGATGTTGGTGTCAGGACTGTTGTTTGTATTGCTGTAATGTCTGTAATAGTGGCAGCACTGTTAGTTTGTTAGCGTATACTAGACTATAGTAATGTAGGTATTCATTTTTTCCTGTGTTTGTTGCTTGTTATCACATTTGATCCTGACAGTGGAAGTGTGGGATTTCCACCATCTGATGTCAGAGAATCAGTCGACTCTGATGATGATGGTCGACAAACAGAGGCACAGTCATATGGTGCAGAGGTTGAATCTGACACTGAAGTTGACATACAACCATCTCTTGTAATTCCAACAGACCCAGCCAGTAGGCCTATGCCTACCCATTCCAGTGAGCCCTCAGATATTGGAAATGTGGAAGGTGAGACAATCGATCAGGGAAGTGTGGTTACTGTGACTTCAGTGCCTGTTGACTCTAGCCATAGCCAAAGTGTGAGTGAGGTGCCATGCAGGAGGGTTATTAGGGGTGCTTGGAGGAGGCCAGCTGTCCATCCTCCACCTGATCCAGGTGTGTCTTCCTGTACCACTCAATGTATGTTTAGGGCCATCATGAAGGCACAGACATGTCACATATGTCCTCCAGAGAAATGCTTAGGGTTGTAGATGTGGCACAAGCTGATATGCATGACTGCCTCCACTGTGTTGCTGATTCAATGGATTGGAATAATGACACAGTGGAGCATGTGGTGTCTGTGATGGAATGTCTTCTGGTAGGTGAATGGCATCCTCATGGGTGTAGGTTAGCCACGTCATCTGCTGTTAGCCAGTGTGGCCATGCCCAATCATGCTCCCATAGTGGCAGTACTTCCATTGCTCTGTCATTGGTTGAGCTGTCTACAGCCAGACATTGCAGGCCATGGGGTCATGGTCCTGGACATCCTCATGAGGGGAGCTTGTTCAGCAGACATCAGTCATGTTCAGGTAGCAGCAGTGCATCTGACTGTGGGAGTGGACAAGCCAGTGTAACTCCTGGCAGAGCCAATTCCTGTGGTTGAGTATGACAGCAATGAGCTGCTACCTCTTCCATGCTTGGCTCAAACCTATCCAACATACCAAGATGTAGAGCTAGCACACAGCTTGGCTGTGTTCATGCAGACACTCACACACCAATTTCACCTAGAGGACCCATACAGACAGACACACACACACACACACACACACACACACACACACACACACACACACACACACACACACACACACAAACACAACTGTTACCTGGTTCAGCCGTGAAGCTTTAAACTCATTTTGTCTCTCTGGCCATTTGATACTTTATCCAAATGTCTGCCTGCTTCTCTTTCTTACTTACACACACACTTGTCAACCTTTTCTGTCAGCCTAGACTTCCTGCCCCCCCCCACACACACACACACAAACACACATGCCTTGACACACACACACACACACACACACACACACACACACACACACACACACACACACACATACACACACACAAACCACCCTGTACAAGCATTGATAACTGTACCATATCCCTGTTTTCTATATTTTGGGATCTGCAAGGGCATGGAATGCATTATCATGGAACTTATAAACAAAGACATTGGCAACCTCCAGACACAGGACCCCACCCAGTTTGGGTTTATGAAGGGCCAATCTTGTCTCCTGAATCTGATTGACTTCTTTGAATCGGTCTCCAGAGCTGTGGACGAGGGTAAGGAGGTCCACACAGCCTATCTGGACCTCGCCAAGGCCTTCAACACCATCCCCCACTCTGGAATCATAGATAAACTTACTAAGCTGGGCATAAATCCCTACATCACTCGATGGGTTGCCAACTGGCTTACTGACAGAACCCAGACTGTAAAAGTAGCCGACTCCAAATCCAGCTCCAGACAAGTGACAAGTGGAGTACCTCAGGGTTCAGTCCTGGGACCACTCTTGTTTGGCATCTACTTCTCTGAAGTACAGGCCAACATTAAGGGACTGTCGCTAACAAAGTTTGCAGATGACTGCAAACTGGGAGCCATTATTGAATCCCCAAATGATGTGGATATTCTACAAAAGGGCATTACAGAAACAGATGCCTGGTGCCAGACCCATGGGCTCACGCTTATTGCCAAGAAATGTATAGTCATCCCCTTTGGAAAAAAACATGTACCCATGAACTACCACATAGGTGACAGGATACTAAACATCAAAAGTGTGATGAGAGACTTAGGGACACAAGTGGACAGTGGTCTCACTTTCGATAACCACATCACCACAACAGTCAGGAAATCCTTCTATGTGGCACACCTCATCACTAAGGGCTTTTCATCCAGAAAAAAGGAAGTCATTTTCCCACTGTACTCATCCCTCATTAGACCCATTATAGAGTATGTATCTCACAAGACATCTGCAACAGCTGGAAAGGCCACAGAAATACCTCACTAAAAGAATCACAGGCCTAAAGCAGATGCTATATGCTGACCGTCTAAAAAAACTCCAGCTATACTCTGTGGCATATCGTCTACTCAGAGGCGATCTCTGCTTAACATGCAAGGCCATGTCAAACCCTGAGCTGTTGGACATGCTCCACTTAAAGAAATCCCAATCCCTCAGAGCCACATGCTCCAGGGATCTAAACCTTATCATCTCATTGAACAAAACATGCTGGAGGGATAGGTTCCTGACCCAGAGACTCCCCATACTCTGGAATAGACTACCCATATATGTCAACAGAGCACCTCATTGGCCCTCTTCAAAAGGAACCTTGATGATTGGATGGGAGATAGGAAATTCACCCCGGGGATCATGTCAGTCACCCTGCTAGACAGGGGCCCAGAGAAGTAAATATTGTGGGGAAAAAAATTTCAGGGAATTGTTATGGCTAGGCTTGCATAGGCCTTAGGGCCGATAGCTTAGTACCAACCTATAAACCTATGGATTTTGGGTTGCATAAGTTTTGTGTCTGATGTTCAGGGTGCATAACTGACTTAGTGCTTAGTATATCTGCATTTGTAATGTCAAATTGGTAATTCTACCTTTGACTTATATTGGTCTTGGAAAGTTAGTTGATAGCATCGAACATTTTTTTGTATAGGTATTGTTAATGATCTTGTGAGGTTTGTGAAGTCTGAAACTGAAATGTGTCTCATTACTTTCTAACTTCTTTCTTTAATGATTTTCCAGTATAAACATATGGTGCTAAACTGAGGGCATTCAGTGGCCATCAGTACTTTTGAGAGTTATGACTGTGTGAATCTTTGATGCCTGAAGCCTACTATTTAATAATGGACACATATAAGTCACATAAGTCTCTGCTGTCACATGTTAAGGTCATTTTTGTACAAATCACACACCTTTTACTTGCTTACAGCATGCAAGGATATACCAGTCATTCATATTATTACATAAAACACTCCAGGTTCAACACTTATCTTGTAAATCCAGCAATTGCAACAGTTTTAGTTCAGGGCTGACTCTGTCTGAAGCTAGCAGTACACAACCATTACATGGGTAGGTAAAAGTTGTGAGCATTGCCTGGTATCAATGTTACTATACGTATGTGCATAGGAGGAAGGTTTTAGCCCCTTAGGTGGTCAGTGAGTGTACTATGCATTGTCTCTTAGTCAATGCAAGGGCATATTGAGCACACCTACATCTGCATACACTCACAGCAGCTGCTGGTTACCCCGCTGACTCCTCTTCTGCATGTGGCTATGGTGACCTTGCCATTGGTGGTGGGGGGTGTGCTCCTTCCCCTTGTTGATCCTGCTGAAGCTGTTTTCTCAGAATGACATTGTGTAGCATGCCACATACACTGAATATTTCAGTACATGTACATGGATTGTAGTGCAGGGCTCCCCCAGATATGTCTAGGCACCGGAATCATGACTTCAGCAGCCCAAACACATAGTCTATGATATTTCTGGTTTGAGCGTGTGCCTCATTATGGCATTCTTCAGCCAGTGTGTATGCATTTCTGATAGGCGTCATCAGCCACAACTGCAGTGCATAACCTGCTTCCCCAAGTAAATGACCCTGTGGGATATCCCCCAGTGAACATCTGATACAGTTGGGATTTGTGCCAGATATATGAGTTGTAGTAACTGTCTGAGTTACCAGCACACATGTTGAAGATGATGCCCTTGGCATTACACATGACTTTGCAGTTAATAGAGTGGAAGCCCTTTCTATTTATGTGGAGCCTTGCCTGTTCCCCAGGTGGTGCCTTACCTTCTATATGTGTGTAGTCTAAGGCACCCAGTATTTCAGGGTAGTATGCTATAGGGTAGAACTCCTGCATATTTCTGGCTCTATCCTCAGTAGTACGAGGAAATGTATGTGGTCACTGGTATGTTGGAGACATAGCATTCAAGAATTGATGGAGGATCCTGGATGCTGATGCCTGTGACACCCCCCAGCATGTCTCCTGTTGGTCTCTGAAATGTACTTGTAGCTAAAATTCTAAGTGTTACACATACCTTTGTCTCCACTGGTATGGGTTCCTGTCAGCTTGCCCTGGCTCTGAGTTAAGGCTGACAGAGGTTGCAGAGTTCCTATAGTGTGTCCCTATCCACCCTGTAGTGCTCTACAATTTCCACTTCATGTAGATTGTGATAACTTAAATGGGGTCAGAAAACTCTTCTCCTTCTTGGCCCTGGTCTATTAGCAACAGTACAGTAGCAGCATAGATTTCAGCCTGTTGCACATACACATGAATTAAAGCAACAGCAGCCCCTAACATTGTTTCTGTGTAGACTCCTTTCCATGGCTGTATTCCAATAGGTTTTGGAATTCGCAGGGAAAACCAGCACTGAGTCTACACTGTTGTTTTATAAGTGGTTGAATAGCTTCTCCATCTTTGTTTGATTAATTAGCATACAGTTCAGCTGCTTATGCTGTAATTAGCATCCAAAAATAGTCTGCTACCATGTGCATGTCGCTCCACACTGCTCAGATGGTGTAAATGGACAGTGTAGGTTTTATTGAATGTGGCCAAGTATCCTTCCCTGATTTTGATCCTTTATTCCCCATTATTATTATTATTATTATTATTATTATTATTATTATTAATGTGTTCATTTATTTGTTTTCTGCTTGATTTTTGTGCTAAGTGATTGAGAGGTATGTTGGGTTACAGTGGCTTGAACAATGTATTCTGACAGCAGTGAGCTGAGAAGATACATTCCTGTGTTACAGTTTTTTATGTATTTAATAAAACTTCTGGGGATGTACCTTAACAGTCATACCAGTGACTGTAATTGAGTATTGTGTGTGTGTGTGTGTGTGTGTGTGTGTGTGTGTGTGTGTGTGTGTGTGTGTGTGTAATATTTTGTATGTGTAGGAGACATAGATGCTCTGAACTATTACTGATTTTGTAGAATATCCTGGACTTGGCTTCATATTTTCGTCTGTTCCTCATAATGCTAGCCAATAGAAAAGGCACAACAAGCTCTCCTGTGAATCCCAGCACTCCCCCATTCTGAAAATTAGGAAAGTAGTCACAAAAACAATTGAACTAGGAGGCAATACTAAGAATTCTAATACTAATAAAGGGAACAAAAAGGAGGATAAAAAAGGATGGCAGCAGTAAATAGGGGGTAATAGCTAGAAATGTCCAAAGTTCATGTAAGAAGCATCTATTATGAGAACTTGGATCCAAGCATACTGAATTCAACATTTTCCATTCAAATTGACCAAGAATAGCCCCAGCAAACTTGTAGACTGTAAAATAGAAAGACTTTTTTTTACAGTGGGCAACTCTCCTATTCACCCCCCATGAAGATGAGTTTGCCCCCCACATTCCCCTTACATAAGTATACTAAATATATGGTCATTTAGCCATGAAGAAAGGATGAATACATATATGGTCATTTAGCCATGAAGAAAGGATGAATACATTTGCTGTACAAACTGCAATCTTGCAGTAAGTTAAGTAATATAGGATATGGTCGGGAAAGATTACACTGGGGAAGTTTGATTGAGGAGCTAATGGTCGACCAGTTAGTTGACAACTCCATCTAGGATGACAGTATAAGGTAATAGGACATATAAAATAGTGCATGATAACTATAAATATTAATCAATAAATGTTAGAAAAGATTGTGAAGAGAGATTGGAAAAGCAATTTACAAGGGAACAATGGGAGGACGGGTTCCTATCACATAGTCGAACTTGTAGAAGTTCGAGCCCCATATGGCCGAGACCATAAGTTCGAACTTGTATAAGTTTGAGCGTTTAAACGGAAATCTCCGTAAGGGGGGGGGGTTCCGTTCATTTCAATGTGGTGCGATCTCGGACTTGGTATATTTAAGTAGCGGGGGTGTGGGGGGCAAGGTTCCTATCAGAAGACCGAAGACGCATTTTGTCGAATGTGTCTTGGTCGAACTTCAAATGTCAAAAACGCAAAATGACAAAGCGGCATATAAGCGAATTCTTTCCCTGGGAAAGAAGTTGCTTGGCCGCTTCCATTACTTTGCCATTTTCGGCACTGTAGTGTGATCTCGGAGTTGGTATATTTAAGTAGGGGGGTGGGGGACACAGCCCCCCACTTTATGTAATGTTTGAATGTGTTTTTTTTTTTATTTTGTATTTTTTTGAGAACAGTGATTTCTGGTAGTTCAATATGTTGTGAATTCAAACTTTTGAGTTCGATATACCAATGTTTGATCATTTGATTGTTCGTTGTTATAATATAGACCCTGGGGGGCACAGCCCCCCATGTGGGGGGTGCAGGCGGGCTTGCCCCCTGCTTACAACAGTTTATTTTGTTTTTACTTTTTTTTTTTTTTTTTTTTTTAATCAGTAGTCGAAGTTTTGTAATTTCAAACGGAATGGTTCGAACATTCCGTGCTCAAAGTTATAAAATTCGACTATGTGATATAGACCCTGGGAGGACATATGTATGACACCCAGGTATGCAACAAAGTCCATCAGGTTTAGGATTTTTGCTTGGAAGTGTTTGCATAGGCTTTTATACCCTAAGCAGACTTCAAAAAACTTTTTCTCAGGTAGAGAACAAATATTGGAGTTGGGATGAGGAAGAAAGAGGTGACCAGGAACATATTTTTTGGGGATTGTAATGAGTTGGCAGATTTTAAAAATTCCCTAGAGAGTATACTGTAAGAAATATTGGGGGAGCAAATGGCTGTAACTAAGGAAATTATTCTTTTGAGCTGGGACACAGGATCTGAATTGCACAACTATAATAAGGCTTTATTAAGTAATTCTATCAGCTGCCAAAAAAGGCAATTACTATAAAATGGAAATCAAAATCTAAACTAACTGTAACTGACATTTTGAATATTGTAAAAGAAATAAACAAATGGAAGAGGGATGTTTAGAAAAGGGAATAAGCAAATTACATAGAAATAAATGGAATTTGTGGGAACAATACATAATGTGTAAGAGGAGGAGTGAGTTTTAAGGGAAGGCAGGAATTGAACAATTTATGTATTAGGTTCATAGGTGTTTACTAAGCTAATGACCAGAAGGGCCTTTTTAAGCCTAGCTATGCATCCCAAATCTCTACAAGTTCTGATATCTTTCATAAGTGTAAGCAGGGGTGAACCATTTACAGGTTACATGTGTCCATTAGAGACATAGATGTCAAGCCAGGGATGAATTTCCGGTTTCTCATCCAATTGCTCAAGTTGCACTTGATTTGGGTTAGGGAGGAACTCTACTTCACAAAGATGGGGAGCCTGTTCCATAGATATGGTAGTCTCTGGGATACATACCTATCTCTCCATCTGGACCTATTTATATCACAGGCAAGGTTTAAGTCTTTAGAATGGGTAATTCTGATGCTGTTTGTTTTGTGGATATGCAGGAGGTCCATCAGAGTGGGGTCTAACAATGCCCTGCATGCCAGGCATAAATTTCCACTCAAAAACCTGTAGGAGACAGAATACAGGGATAGAGCCTTGAGGTGGTCTGCATAAGACTTTTTACTTACGCCCTGTATTCCTTTAGTGAGGAACTTCTGTGGACGTTCCAATTGTTGGATATGCCTTGGTTAGGTACATACCAAAGGGGGTACTCAATGATAGGTCTGATGAATGCCAAATACAGTGGAACAATGACTTCCTTGGACTTAGATGCCATTAGATGATTTCCTCACCACTGTAGATACATGATGGTCAAAGGCTAGATTACTATCTATATGTGTCCTTAAGTCCCTGACTACTGGGTCAGTTCTAAGGGGTGTGTTGTCAATATGATAGTTACCAGGGATGGATGACTTCCCAAAGGATACTATTATAAATTTCTTGGCATTTTGTTTTAGTCCATGGCTCTGACACCAGTTGTTTGTCTGTGCCAGCACCTCCTGGAGAACATTAGTGTCAGTGTGAAATTCACTGACAGCTCCTAATTTGCAATTATCTGCAAATTTAGTCAGCCAGAGACCACTGACATTGGCTTTGACTTCTGAGAAGTAAATGCCAAAAAGAAGTGGTCCGAGGCCACTTTTGACTGGCCTCTTTGTAGAGATAGACTCTCCAATTCTAACTTTCTAGGTCCCGTCTATGAGCCAGTTGGCTATCCAGTGGGTGGCATATGGGTTTGTACCTAACCTCTTGAGTTTGTCAACAATGTCCAAGTGAGGTATTGTGTCAAATGCCTTGGCCAGGTCAAGATAAGCAGTGTGAACAATTTTGCCCTCATCCATTGCTTTGATGACCTTCTCAAAGAAGTCCACCAGGTTGAGTAGGCATGATCTGCTCTTGACAAAACCAAACTGGGCAGGGTCCAGTGTCTGGAGATATCTCTACTGATCATCTCCATGATAATTCTTTCCATGGCTTTACATATAAGACTAGTGAGACCTATGGGTCTGGAGTTTCCAGGGTCTGCAGATGGCCCACATTTGTGCAGAGGGATGACTGTTGCTTTTCTCCATTCATAAGGCATGAAACCTGTTTGGAGGCTACAGTTAAATAGTAATTCCAGAGGCCCTGATAGGTCATGTTTCATGCTATTTAGAAGGCATCCCGGGATATTGTCTGGGACTATTGATGCAGTGTTCTTGGTCTTAGAGAGAGCATTAAGGACCTGTTCCCTAGTGATAGTAGGGAGAGTTATATTTGATTATATTTCCTGAGGGAAGGTTGAGGGGGAGAGAGAGGTAAAGTTGGAGCTGAATTTATCCACCAGGAGGTTTGCTATGTCTTCTGGCTCAGTATAGGTGGCTCCATTTACAATGAGCTCTGCACACAATTGTGTATTGCGTTTTGAGGTTGCAGACATAGCTAAAGAATGTTTGGTGGTTGTCCTTGGCCTTTGGTAGACTTTATTTGTCCTCTGAGTTGTTTAAGTTTGATGAGAGTGCTTTTATCCTGCTGGGTGCTCCTAATGTTTGCCATGATTTTCTTCCTTCTGTTATACAGCCTGTTGATTTTGTGACTCCACCAGGGTAGCTTGTTTTTTGAGTTAGTTCTGTACTTCTTCCTGGTGGGTACATTGCCTCTGTGTAGCTATTAACATGCTTCTACAGCGTTTCTGTGAACAGTTCTGCATAGGCAGCAATGTTCGCAGGGTTTATGGGGGCTTGAAATTTTGCCAGGTTCTCACTTAATAGCAGGAAGTTAATCTTAGAATAGTTCCTGAATATTCCAGGTTTAGCTGGGGTCTAGGTTTTATTTTTACTTCAAAGGAGACAGTTTTGTAGTCTGACCTTACCAGGGAAGGCGTTACAGTAGGGGGTGTGCAGCACTCTCCCATATTAGTGAGGATCAGATCCAGTATGTTTGTGCCCCTGGTTGGTGTATTGACTATCTGCTCCCGGGAGTTGTTTACAAAATCCAGGAATCTCTGTGCATATATGTTTGGTGTCATATAGGATTCCCAGTTAATAGTGAGGTAATTAAAGTCACCTATAAATATGGTATTGGGTTGGATGGTTAGTGTTTCTAATAAGTTTAAATACACGGTATGGGTTTCCTGGGTTATAGAGGGTGGACTCCATAATGATGGACTGAAATACATTTGCAATAAAGAACGAAAATGTGTAATGTATAATGTATGTAAATGAAAAAAAAAATAAAGTGTTTAAAAACAGTGTAAGAAATAATACTTAGTCTTGATGGATATGCACTTCATGGATACAGTAGCAGTCAGAGCAAAAGTGTACACAGTGAACCATGATCATGATGTCAACATTCAGTTTTTATACTGTACAGAGGACAAAAATGGCAAAGCTGGAATGGGGATGCTCTACACAGAGGAAGGAATCAGGGGAACAGAAATAATAGGTGTACAAGAAGGAGGAAGAAGAGACATAGGAGGTGTTATGTATCGTTTTAGGAGCCAGTAGGGGTATCTTTATTCTTATAGGGGTTGTTTACAAACCCATTACATCTAGAACACAAGAACCAGTCATTGATAGAAGGAATACTCACAGTGTTAGAAAAATGTTTATAAATCAGACCTCTCAACCATACCAAGTTCCTCAGTATTTACTGGTTTTGAGGTCAAAATAATGGTGTGCCACAAATTCCCGCGTGGCCCTTTTAATTCCCAAATTTCTCAGAGTTTTTAAAAAAAAATTGGGGGGGGGGTGGGGATTTTGTTGCTGACGTCATTGCATGCAGGGGCATGTGTGATGATGTCAGCTTCATGAGCAGACTACCAGCTTGTCGAAATTTGGCCGAGGGCTCCAGGGGACGTGTCACATGTGTACTGCTCTCAGAGCTCTGCCTGTGTTTATCTTTTTTTTCGGCAGCATTTAATCAAGCAACCTGTTTCAGACAGTGCAGTAAGTGACCTGAGTTGCAAAAGTTAACTTTCAGTGGCCGCATGATTGATGAGACAGACTAAGTTGAGAGACTGATTGATTCAGTCAAGTAACGTGGATGCGGTTGAGTGAGTCTGGGCTCTAGGACAATGAGAGCAGCTGCCTTGCCCTGTGCTAAACTAGCACAGTAGTGCTTTTTTGTTTTAGTTTGAATTACGATTTAGTGCAAATTGCAAGGAGGATTCCAAGGAACTGAAAGGCAAGCTAAGTCATTTGTTTTTACTTCGGCTTTGATAGTGCAGCAAGCAGCAGTTGTGGACCGGTCCTCTCCTCTGAAGAAACCATAAGAAAGATTTATCACTATCATTTCTTCCCCCAGCTCTTCCAGGTAAAAAAAAAAAGAATGCTTGTACAATAAATATTCCGTTTTGGTGCTTGTGCATACTAAAAACTGAGGGAATGCATCTCTAGAGGAAATTTTTCATTTTGGTGCTGTGTGTGTGTGTGTGTGTGTGTGTGTGTGTGTGTGTGTGTGTGTGTGTGTGTGTGTGCACTGTCAGCACAATACTCATTTCTTAAATGTTATTAAACAAGCACTGTGTTTTTCATTTAGTACTGAATATACAGCACAAGCTCAGCCATGTTCATATTCTGACTTCTGCTTGTCTGCTTGTCTGACTCACGTGGATGAAGTAGCTTAGAATAATGTATTGTACTGTGGAACATGTGAATTACAGTCTAGAAATAAGTTAAAAATCTTATGTCCTTAAAGATGCAATTGAGAAAGTGAAGCAAACATATTAGCATGAAAGATGCAGTAAAGTTGGTCTCATTGATGAGTTCTACCAGTGAAACTTAAACACTTGCACAAGCAGACACACACTCGAATATGTGAAAGAACACACACAGATTATTTATGTATTTACTTGTATGGCTTTTTACACACACACACACACACACACACACACACACACACACACACACACACACACACGCGCGCGCACACACACACACACACACACACACACACACAGTCTCCTTCTCCATACTGACATGACTGTACATATAGATATACCTACATATACAGGTATGCACTCATAAATATATATATATAAACATATGCACAGACACATCCCACCACACATTGCTGCACACACACACCCAAGCAGATGCAAACCCAGACTTGCACTCATTTATATATTTATTGTTCTGATGCTATATACACACAATCATATACACACACTCTTTTGAAGCTACCCTTGGGGTTTCCTTACCAATCACTCAGGATATTTTCAGTGCTATGACATGGAATGTTGAAAAATGACCATTTGTAACAAGTTGCAACAGCCTTCACAGTGAGAAAGAAGCCAGCTACTGGCAATTGGGAAAGAGCTTTACAGATCCTACTAATCATGAAGTGAATGTCATAAAGGAATACTTTTGCTGTACAAGAGGGACAAAAGAGGTTATTTGTTTAGGTATTAATTTATTGTTCAGTGTATTTGGATAGGAAAGGGATTCTTTCTCACCTGCTCTTTTTTACATTCCACACTTTACTATCTCAGAAATATTGTCTTATAATTCTAAAATGGGGGAATACATGACAACACAAGGATTCTGCTGTCAGGTAAATATTAATTACCACAAAGACTGAAAGACAGTAGAGATCTATAAATCTTTTTTGTATAAACTTTTTTCTTAGACATTGCGTAGGTTCTGGGAATTAAAGCAGTGAATAAAAACCTGAAAATGCAGAAAGCTTTAACATGAAGGAAGTGGGTTTCCTGCCTGGTTGTGGAGTATTTTTAGGATCAGAAAACTGTACTTTAATGCAGAGATCATTACAAATTGGAAACTTGTCACATTTCAGCATTTCTGGCCAGGGAAAACCGTAAGATTCCATTACAGGTGCACAACTGTCCCGGACTGCCTCACAGAGTGAATGACAAAGGTAAATGGGTCTGTCGAGGCACACAGCTTCGCCAAAAGTGGGACCCAACTGCTAGCACGCTGTCGCACCTCTGGCAGTGTTTTGTTATCCAGTAAGTTGGGTAACCTCATTCTTTGGTAGCCCACATTATAACAGAGCCTCAAGTCCATAGGGATGTCCATACATTGTGTTTGCTTTGAGTTAAAGCGCACGTGGGAGATATCATACTGCCAACTGTAGTATTCACCAGTAGAGTCCTCTGCCCTTCCTGGCAAGCTTGGTCCTATTACCAATGTTAGTATACTAACAAAGTTCCAGTGGCATGACAGCAGGACATTAATTTCTCTAGTCCTCTTGCTCACAATTCTCTCTCAGTATATCCAAAGCTGCAAGTCAAAATATTGATTCACTGCAAAATAAAGCTATTGATTCTTGTACTTTGTGGTAAATCAGAGGAGAGTTAGGAAAGTAGTTATTGAAAAGCAACAGCAATCAGTACCTGGTAAATTTATTTGTGGGTGTTATGAGTGAATGAGTTACTGTTGTCATGCATAACTGTCATTAAAAACTACTTGTACATACTTGGAGACATACTGCTGAAGGGATTAGTGGGGGGGTCTGGGGGACATGTTTCATTTTGGTGTTTGTGTGCATACTTGAAACTACTGAAGGGAATGGATTGCTGGGGGAAATGTTCCATGTTGGTGCTTGTAAGTTGTACATACTTAAAACTATTGAAGGGAAAAGATCGCTGGGGTGGGGAAAATGTTTCATTTTGGTGCTTGTGCATACTTGAAACCACTGAGGGAATGGATTGCTTGGGAAAACATTTCATTTTGGTGCTTGTATATACTTGGAGACATACTGCTGAAGGGATTATTGGGGGCTCTGGGGCCATATTTTGGTTGTCTGTTCTTCAGTTTGCATTTGAAAGTTGGTACCCCACAATTCCATCAGAGTGGGTGGGGTTACATAATTATGTATGCAAATTTTATGTTAATCAGCATACAGATTTGTACCTATTTTTCATGAGCCTTTGTCCAGATTCGTGATCTTTTCAGGTTAAGAGGTATGTTATAAACAACTTGAATAGTTGAAACACTTAAGAGCAGGGTTACACAAGATTCCATGCAGGAATCAGTCCAAAAGCAAATAATGTTTTATTTTATTTAGCTTGTTTGGTACGTAAAAATCCACTACCAATCATTGGCGGACTGGAGTTCCGCTGTGGCGACCCCTAACCGGGAAAAGCCGAAAGATGCAAACAAACATTTTGGTAGTACACTGATTACAATAGACCATTTGCAGCCACAGCCCAGGTTTGCAGGCACAGCAAACCCCACCGTGAGAAAATTCTTGTATCTTCCACTTTCAAATAATGGTGCTGAATTGAGGCTTGTATAGATTAGACTGTAGCCAGCAGGAAAGAAGTGGCTACCATCTCCGTTTACAGATCCATGGTACACAAAAAGTAAAAGTCCAGGTCATAAAAGAGAGAGGACTTTGTTACAATGAGAAAAGTACTGCATGAAAGTATTGAGGTATTGAGTGTCATCAATTTACATTTTGTTACTATATTTATACTTTTATATATTCTATATATTTAACATCTATGGTTGTACACTTATTTATTTATTTATTCATATTATACATGATTAGTTTTTTTGACACTGAGATTTTATATCAATTAATCTGTTGCATACAGATTTTATTAATTAAATATTTATAATATTTTAGTATTTTATATTTACATATTTATCTTTGGTTCTATATGGTTATGTGTTCCAATATATCTACCAATGTACAGTTCCATTTTTTCACACTACTTATTTACAACATTTTCTATGCACATATTGCTAATTTTTTGATGAAAAAACAACTTCACAAAGTGAAATTTTATGATATGTATATTTATTATATAACATGAGTGGTTTTAAGAAATGTTTTTATCAAATTTTGTTTATGATATTGTGATAACTGTATCCATTATATCCACAAAAGCTTATTTTAATTTTCAAAAGATACCTCAATCAAAATCAATTAATTACACCAATTGACAATTAACTGTTCTATTTAAAGGAAACCAAGTAACCTGCTGTTTTATCTTGAAAAAGCCTGGTATATACACAGGCGAAAGCGCTTGACTGACTTGATTTTACCTATTCATTTGTGTTGTTCGTTTTGGAAATAAAGCATTCTGCATATTCTTGGAAGAGTTTATTGGATATCAACATTCGACATTCCCTTTGCAGTATTTTTGTAAAGTATTGAGGAATCTAAACAGAAGAAAAATGAGGAAATATTATTTCATAGAGACTGTATGTGACTGTTAGAAGCAAATTTAAAAGGTAAACAAAATACCACTGTGATTTTCTAATGAGTTAGATGTAAAGTTTAAAGAGAAAATGACAGCATTCATGAAATGTAAGAAAATGCTTGGGATCTGGAAATGAAGCATTATTACACAAAACAACAGGATAGAAGGAAGATAGTCAGCACAGCAAAGGCATGATCTAAGAAAAAATGTTGGAAAATCTCTTAAGAAGGTGGAAAAACTTTGCTTTGATACATATAAAAACTAGGGAATGTATGCCTAAAAACTGATAAAGCTAAATAAATGCAGTTATAGAGAACTGTGGCAATATTACACATGCAGTCTTTTACAATACATGAAAAGGGTGAGGTACACCAAAATCTAGCATTAGAATAAATCTGGGGGAGGTGTTAATACAAGTAGTTTCAAAAAGGAAGGGTTTTTGAACAAACTCTTAAAGCTGAAGGTAGACAAAGCAATAACACCTGATAACATTTTCCCCCAAATTCTACAACAGCTGCATGTTGCCCTGCTCACCCTTCTGACCACTTTCATTATTAAAAACAAGGCATTTGTACTTTAACTTCTCAAAAACAACTGCAAGAGAAAGGTAATTAACTATAGTAAGTTTAACAACAGTGATTGAAAAAACTGATGGAATATCTTATAAATAATGGAAATAAATCAAGGAATAATTGATTCTTAGCAGGCTGGTTATGCCACACAATTATAAATAGATTTCTGTAACTGTGTCATCAAAGAAATAATTATTGGATGTTCTGTGATTGCATTATGTCTGGACTTAGTAAGGTTTTGGCGGGTGGGGGGGTTGCACTAATTCAGATTAAAAATTAATAAGCTTGAAAGCTTAGGGTTGTGATCCAGGGTGATGATTCAGATAAAAATATGCTGAAGTGGAGGACATAATGAGTAATGTTGTTTGGTATCCACATCAAAGGAGCGGAAGTTATAAGCAGTATACAGAGGATTTAGTCCTGGATGTAGTGTGTTCCTTACACTGTTTATTATCAGTGGTACTGCAGAAAAGCTGAAGGGAAAAGAATGTATTTTTGCAGATGGCACAGAACTCTGCAGCAGAGTTACTATAAAAGATGAGTTACACAGAACAGGAGGGGACTTAGCAAGGTTAGAGAAATTAGCAGATTTCTGGTAGCACAACTTCAGTGTGAAAAAAAATGTAAGATAACAAAAATTCAAGGGGGACAATATATTGAATGATGAGATGATCACATTTTCTAAAAATGTGCAGTGTTAAAAGCCAGTAAGGAAAGCTCAGGCAAATCTGAAATGCATAAGGAGAGGCATCACATGTAGAAAATCAGATACTGGTCTTCCTTTGTACAGGCAGTTGGTAAGGTTACATTTAGTGTGCTTTGTGCCGAGTCCTCCCTTCTGCAAGATTGATGAAAAAATACAGAATGTACATAAACGTACAACAAAATGGTACAAGATGTGTACCATAACAGTTTACAACTGTAACCTACTGTACTAAACTGCTAGTCTACCAGAACTGTCAGTGCTATTCATGTACCTCTAAAAAAATAACTAAATTTATGAGGGGGTTATCTTCCTGAGGAGAGGTATTCAAGAGCAAATGTCCACAAGTAAAAAACACAGTAGAATGATAGAATGATGAGATGGGGTTGTGAGTGCACAGAATAGATTTTTCTGATGAGACTGTGTAATCAAACATAGTAGATGTATTCAAGAATGCATGAGACAAACAAACAGCAAATCTAGTGTGAGGTAAAAAAACAAATTAAATAGTATTCAAGCAATTATAACATATCCACACAGCAGGGAAATAGGCAGACTAGGTGGGCCAGGTAGTTCTTATCTGCCAACAAGCTTTATATTTCTGTGGCACATATATTGCAGCAATTAAGACTATCAATACAAATATATAAATACTAAGGGGAAGATAGTATCAGGTAACTAGCAAATTAACAAGTAATATGATACATCACAATCTAAAGCTAGAAAGAAGGTTAAACAAATGAAAACTAAACCACCAACAAATGATAATCTTTAAGCATGAGACAGGAACCACTGTGCAAGCCCAGAAATAGTGGTCAGTTTGCCAAGAGGCATCATGACAGTGGTCCCTCTAAGCACAAAATATTTCCTGAAGATAGCAATCCAGACCTCAGTTAGTGACTAAGAGAAATGTAGACAGTATTCTAGATGACAGCAGTATATACATCAAATGCCACTTCTCTCTTCAAACAAGATACAAAAGTTTTCATATCTGCCCTGGAATGAGTTGTCTCCTGGTTAGAAAGTTCTTGGATGGACTGCTTATCACAGAAACTCTAGTTTTAGTTTTTGTAATCCAAATGTCTGAGTAAGCTCTTTTAGTATACATTATTTGTTTTAGTGAGTTGTCATCCCTGGACCCATATCCCATTTTAATCAGCTTGAATGCAAAAACATGACTCCTAAGGTTAGCTACAGCAATTCTGTTCATAGACATGATTTAATTTTAATGCAAAATACAAAATTGTTCATTGTTCTATCATTTATTTCAGATTTTGAACAGAAGTCTTCCTCCCAGTTCACCCCCAGAGTATGGAGTCTACATCACTGGGCTACAGCTCCACAATGGATTATGGAATACAAAACTCGGGGTTTTACAGGAAACCCTGTCAGCTAAACCCTGCCAGCTTCCAACCATCTGGATCAGAGCCACAACAAATGAAAACAAAACATCTGAGCAGTGTTCTGTCTTTCCACACTACAGCTGCCCAGTGTATGTTGGAAAATACAGTCAAAAAGTGTGTTTAAAGGACAGTGAACTAGTTTTCCACCTCCCCCTGATATCAAAGATGGATCCTGTTGTATGTGCAGGAAGAAGGGTTCATGCAGTCATTGTCTTATGATTACATTTCACTTTTACACTTTTGTTTAATTTCAATGGTAATATGCAGAGAGGATCTTGCTTAAAAAATAAAGGCATGACATTTCTTTTTTTTACCATATTATCCAAAACATTTAATGGTTGACAGTTGACTTAAAAGGAAACTATACAAAACATGATTTTCAAGGTGAAGTACGTTCGTTAAACTCCAGTTGCTAATATAAATACCCTATTTTTATCTGTTATTACACACATTAAATTCCTCCACAGGTGTATTTGCTGAGAAAATGTAATTGTCATTTTTGTGTGGTTACTTGATTAGTAAGTTGCAGAAACAATTAAAACCAATGTTTTAATGACATGCAAGTAGTCTTAGCAATTTTTACTATATATACTCACACATACATATCTATTTAATTTATCTATTTGTAAGAAGTAGAAGCATCTACTGACAGCCTGTCAACAGTTACTTTGTTTACACAGACACCTCAGTCTCCTCCAGAACAATCATTCAACACAGATGCCATCTTGCTGCTTATAAAGATATATTTTCTCATCACCTGATCCTCCCTCCCCCAAATGATGTTTTCAGCAAATAGGTCACTAATTGAACCTTTGTTGTGGAAGTCACAGACAGACGCTTTCCCTCTGTGCCATTATGGTGGTCAATTGGTCTGTTATTGCTACTCAAAACTTTATCCCTACTGTCCTTTTACAGGAGCTTAGCTGTCTGTGGAGAACTTTTCAACTGAAGCTGGTTCTATCATACCAAGCAGAAAGCAATTCCCCTATGCTGATCAGTAGATGTCGACATTTTTGGTATGGCATACATCAAGTGATTCTTCCTGTTAGGGAATAGAGCAGTCTTGCCCATCCTTTCTGCACCAGGGCTCAGATTTGTTATATTTTGACTTTCTAGGCTGACTAAAAAGGTTGCCAAAATGTAACCAAAATAGCATGCATAAAACTAGCCCCAGATACTTCACCACTGAAAATATCTTTATGGTTCTTCGAAAATCCATAGGATAGCAACACTGTCAAATATAGATTTTTGTGTTCTGATTTATATGGAATTTTTATGGACTAATAGATTCATAGGTTGTTACTAGGCTAACAACCACTAGGTCTCTTGCAAGCCTAGCCACACACCCCAAACCATTTGGGTCCTGAGTACTATGGGCATCTATAAGAGGGGAGAACATGTTAGTAGGAAGGTAACTAAGGATTTGTCGAGGGGGGTTAGTAAGGATAACACTTTTCTTACTAATGGCTGTAGATCAATGTGTGTGTATGTATGCCTTTAAGAAGCTTTCTCCAGGCTTGTACTAGTGTATAAATACTGAGCACGTGTGAGCCTGACTGCCATTTTGTAGTAAGCTGTTGAGATGTAAGCATGTATGTCTGTGTAGTCTGTCAGTTAATCAGTTTGTTTATATTTTGTAATGCTGCTATCCATCCTTAAGTGTTTCTATGTAATAAAGCATATAAACAAACTACCCCACATGTTCGTCATCTATACTAGAGAGGGACGAGCGACAATGGCCTTTGTCCATAAAGGACATGGGGGCCAGACTGAGGGAAAATTTATGATTTCCCATCCAGTTGTCAAGGTTTCTTTGAATAGGGTCAGGGAAGAACTCTATTTTACATGGATGATGAGCCTATTCTATAATGCGGGGATCCTTTGGGACACATATCTGTCTCTCAGACATGTTCTGTTTATGACTCAAGCAAAGTTCATATCCATAGATTTGGTGTTTCTGGTGCTGTTTGTTTTGCATATGTGTGTTTCTGGTGCTGTTTGTTTTGCATATGTGCAACAGATCTGTCAGGGCTGGGTTTGAGGAAGTCCTGTAAGCCAGGCAAAGATAACCTGCTAGCAGCCTGTAGGAGATTGAATACAGAGACAGAGCCTTTAGACCATCAGTGTAGGACAGGATATTCATACCCTGAATTCTTCTGGTGAGAAATCTTTGTGGGCATTCCAACTGTTGCAGGTGTCTGGTTAGATACATTCCAAAAGAGGCATTGTATTCAATAATAGGTCTAATAAGGGCTGAGCAGAGTGGTCCTATAATTTCCTTGGACTTGAATGTCATACCCTTACCTATAAGTTGGGTGACATAGAATTATTTTTTATTATCTTAGGTAAGTGTTAGTCAAAGGCCAGATTGCTGTTTACATATTTCCCAGATCCCTTACTACTGAGTTGACTCTTAGGGACATTTTATCGATGGAGAAATCACCTTGGGTTGATAGTTTCCCAAAGGGCATGAAAATGATTTTTTTGGCATTGTGTTTTAAGCCATGGATTTGACAGTCGTTTTTCTGTGTTAAACTCACATGCAAGACTTAGGTATCTTAGGTGGAATCTATAACAGCTCCCAATTTATAGTCATCGGTGAACGTCATGAGCCAGAGGCTTAGAACGTTAGATCTGACTTGCGAGAAGTAGATTCCAAACCAGAGCAGGACCAGCACAGAGCCCTAGGGTACTCTGCTGGTGATCAGTCTCTTAGTGGAGGTGGTCTCACTAATCCTGACTTCTTGGATCTTGTCTGTGAGCCAGCTGGCAATCTAGTGAGTTATGTAAGGATTTATGCTGAACTCAGAGAGGTTGTCAACAATGCCTGAGTGGGATATTGTATAGAATGCCTTAGCCAGGTGAAGATATGTAGTATGCGCTGTTTTACCCTCATCCATTGCCTTGGTAGCCCTCTCAAAAAAGGCTGCTAGGTTAAGTAGGTATGACCTTTCCTTAACAAAGCCAAGTTGGGATGGGTCAAGTGTCTGCAGATGGCTAATGTGCTTGTTTATCATTTTCATGATAATTCATTCCACGGCTTTGCATATTAGGCTTGTTAGACTGATGGGTCTGTAGTTCCCTGGGTCAGTAATAATGTTTGCTGTAGTGAAGTATCTGGCATTTGTTTTTGTGACTTTGGGATACAGTTAAAATATTTTGCATTATTCATTAAAATGCAAACATATTTGAATACCACACCGACATTAAGAAGTGCACAGCAGGTATATGCACACTATTTGCAAGGATACGCACTGTCTGTGACAGCACTCAATGATGCACCAGTAGTGTAAATGGTCAACAGCAATTCCACATGGTGCAGCAATCTGAAGTATTCCTAATAAATATGTGCCAGAAGTGACTTGGATGTTGACATATTTTTCATCCAAGAAAATATCTGTTGACAGTAGGGTTGCCACCTCTCGCTGTGGCTAAAACCAGACTTAGGCCACACCCCTCACACATCCCATAACCCCACTCATGCACCAACCACTTTCTGTGCATTTTGTGATGTCATCATCACATCACACTAGGGGGTGCCCTCTTTTTCTGATTATCATGGCATTTTCTGCAGATTTACTATGTTTTTTTTTTTTTTTTTACAAAAAGCATAGTAAATGCACCAGTTTAATAAACTGTGATAGTCTGTGTCTTTTTTTGAAACAGAGTACCAGAGTTTGTACAGTGTTTTCTGGACTACTGGACAATCAGTTTGATTTCGGGATAGTCCAGAAAAAAAGGATAGGTGGCAACGCTAGTTCGCAGCAGCATGTGTGGCCAAATAATGAAATATAAGGAGTAGATTTGGGTATGCATCAGTAGGACTACATCAAGTGCAGTTAATCTTACAGCTAGTATGGCTTCTGTTTGTAGAGTTAGTCAGTGTCTATGTCAGTAGGATCACTTCTCAACAGCCAATTCTATGCACTTCTAACTTCCCATTTTAAGAAAATGAAAGACATAATGGCCAAAGAAATGAAGTTCCATCTTGTTGCTGCCAGGAACATATACTGCCCCAGTAAGTTATAGTAATTTTCATTCAGACATTGCTTTCACAGACAGCAAGGTTCCTCAACCTTACCCCCCCCCCCCCACAGGAAAGCCACTTCTTGAACTTAGACTGTAACAAAAATGAAAGCAATAAAGACCATTGTAAAGTACAGCAACTTGTTATTTGTAAACTTATATATATATTGCTCTCCTGAAATGTAATTTCACTTTGTTGCTATCCACTACACATACTACATATACTACCCCAAGTCATATTTTTTTTATTCAAACAGTGATTTCTAAGACAGCATGCCTCGTCAGAGCCATCCCACCTTCTGTGTACAGATTTGATGAAAGTGTGAGAAATAAAGGCCACCATAATATATTCCAACTTGTTACTCATAGACTCATATACTGATAAGACAAACCATACCAATAATCACACAACACTGTTGCCTACTTCCCTATCTCCCCAAAAATGAAAGGTATGATTCTGCTTTTAAAAGTAAAAAGCAATCATAAAATAAGCTGTACTTGCCCAAAGGTGCAGAAATCTGTGTGGTCCACTTACCTGCCAGCATTGATAGGTCAGAAAAGTTACAAAATGTATCAGTTCAAGAAAATCATTCAAATTTCCCTCACTAAAAAAAGATAACCACTTACACTAACTTTACTACAGTCAGAAAAAACTGACAGTCATACAGTACTATTTTTAAATATATCACAGAAGTGCAAACATAGCGGCAAATGACAATGATTCTTTTAACTGAGATAAGCTCAGGGATATAGCTCTATCATTAGCTGTAAAACTGTGCCAATGAAGAGCAGAAATCAGAGCCATCTAAAGTTAAAATTAGTTTTTTGGCATGAAGTATTTATGGTCCCCTGGCCGCCATTTGAGTAAGCTTAGATGAGAATGTAATCAAAGAACTTTAAGTGGATGTTCCAGCAGATGAATTCTGGCTGCACTTATGGATGGAATCAAACATAAATAAGATCAGTTATATAGCCCAACAATAACAAAGAAAAGATCAGATGTTAAGTTGTCAATCTCGCCTTCATTCTTGCTTGATGGGTTCGGAGCCGATCCTCGGCTCCGACTCGGCACTTGCTAAGCTCGAGAGTCACTTTTACCAGCTCGAGGCAGCCCCATATCCCATGATGCAAGGCGGTAAGTACCCAGATCTCGTTTGCCGCTTCGCTGATGAGGTCCTCCTTTTACCAGCTCCTGGTAAGTGAATTATTACTTTACTATTTTAGCCCCTTTTTACTAAAAAACCTTAAATATTTAGTTTTAACTTAATTTTAATTCCTTTCTGACAGAAAATTTCCCTGTCTCCTCTAAACTTTTAGTCAGACTAAAACCCATCCCAACCCCCCCTGTTAGGGTGTGTGTCTGTTAGTGATACCTTTTGGTATATCTAATTTTATTTCTTGGACTGGTGTGTGTGTGTGTTTTACACCATGTCTAAAAAAAGGGTCTCAGGCTTTAAGAAGTGTGACTCATGCTGTCAGAAGATGTCTCTGACAGACAGTCACACTTCTTGCCTGTACTGTCTGGGGCCTCTTCACCTGCAGGACTCCTGTGCTATATGTCATTCTTTTAGCCAGAGAGTCCTGCAGGAAAGAAGAAATAAACTGATTTTGAGGGGCCTTCTTAAGCCGGAGGGCTCTCCGGCTAAGTCGGTCCCATCTAAGACTTCTAAGTCTTCCAAGGCCCAGGCTTCTGTGTCCAAGCCTGTGGCCTCGGCTCCGACTCATTCAGAGTCGAGATCGGCTCCGGCTGGAGCCGATTCTGGGTTACCTAAACCTTCGGCACCGATGGCTATCGGTGCCGACTCTGGTTCGACCACTTCGGTGTCGGCTCCGATCGGTTCCGACCACCATGTGGCCCAGGCATCGGTGTCAGCTCCAATCGGCTCCGACACCCTTACATTTATGGCCGTATCGGCTCCGGCTGGAGCCGATACATCGAAGCTACCTGTCGGTGCCGATAAGTTGTCGGCTCCGACAGTTTCAGTAGTTTCATCGGCTCCGATGGTTCCTTCGAGGAAGAGGTCTAGGTCCCCTTCCTTGGAGCCGATACTTTCGGCTCCGGCTTCGCCTCTCCTCTCGGAGCGGAGCCATTGGAGCCGATCTTCAAGGTCATCCAGGCTTTCTGACCATGATTTGGAGAGAGTGGTCAGTAGACTACTAAAGTCACAGGCACTGGCCCAAATGCTACATAGTCCGTCTCAGCAGACGACTATTAGTCCACACCCCATTGCAGTTCCTCCCTCGACTCTACCCCAGAGTTTGGAGTTGGAGTCTTTGGGAATAGTTTCTGCTACGGCTGAGGGACAGATACCCCCTTCTGCTCCTTCAGCCTCTACTCTTATCTCCTCTTCGAGACCTTCCTTAGAGGGATTCAGTGGCCGGGCTTCCCTGGTCTCCTCCGAGGGGGTGAGTGGCATCGGACCCTTGTCTGACCCCGCTCTTCCCCTTGGAGCCTCGGCCTTGGTGAGTTCGGCTCCGACATCTGCCTCGGAGCCTTCCTTTTCGGTGGGTCCTGGAGTTCTTAGCTCTTCGGAGCGGGTTCTCTCGGACCTCCCTGGGAAGGGAGCCTTCGAGGTGATGAAGAGTGTGCTGGCCTCTGGACTCAGCCAGCAGTCTGTTCCCTTAGCTCCTCCCTCTATAGTGCCTGTTGACATCTCTGCCACTTCTCTTGCTCCCGGACCCAGAGATCCTCCGCCTCAGGTTTCCCCACTGGGAATATCCCCCTCTTCTGAGGATTCTCCTGACTTGTCGGGTGATCCTCCGCGGAGGAGGACTTGTAAGAGGAAACACGTAGACTCCCCCAAGTCTATCACTTCGGATACTGACTTAGATGAGTCAGAGGGATCCCCAAGATCCCCCTCTGAGGATGTCTCCTTCTCAGACATCCTAGAACTCCTTAGACAGAGGGGAAACTGGCCCACCAACAATCCCTCTGAGGATGAGTCAGTATACCTGGAGGCGTTTGGATCTCGGCCCTCCACCTCCTGGGTGTCTCCGCCTTTCGACCCCCTTATGCAGGTTATTGCTCGAAAGGCATGGACTGCTCCTGACTCTGTAGAGCCTGTCCCTAGGAGGCCTTCTAAATTTATTACTGCCCCGTCGGACAAGCAATTCCTTACAAAAGGTGTCCCCGCTGATGCCATGGTGGTGGCAGCTGCCACCAAGAAGGAACTTGCAGATCCTTCCGTACCTGTCCATCCTCCTAATAAGGACTCTAGGACCATGGATAGATATGGTAAGCGGATGTTTTCTTCAGCGACCTTTGCTATGCGTTCGCTGAACTATCTTTGTCACTTCACCAGACTCCAAAGGGATATCCTTAAGGAGCTAGGTGAAGTTGTGCAGGATCCTACAGCTGCGGGGCTCAGGAAAAAATTGCTTCGCAGCTAGGAACCCTTAACTCCATTGCAAACTCCTCCATGCGGCTTATATCATATGCTGCTGATGGAGCGAGTAGGGCCGCAGGTAGAGGTGTGGCTCTTAGACGCCAAGCCTGGATGCGACTATGTAATTTTGCAGATCCCTTTAAGGCGTCCTTCACAAACTCTCCCTTTGATGGGTCAGCTCTGTTTGGCCCTCAAGTGAAGGAAACGTTGACCAGGTGTGAGCAGGACGGCAAAACTCTTTCTGCCGTAGGAGTCCGTTTTTCCACCACTTCTAGACCTTATCCCAAAGGACAGAAGGGTGGCAAAATGTGGTTCATAAATCCCAAGGAGTCACGCCGGATTCACGTGGTCAGTTTACCCCTAGAGGCAGAGGGGGTAACAACAACAGATGCCGCTCTAGAGGCAGAGGGGGTCCACAAAACCAGGGAAACAGAGAGTCTCTCTCTGACAAGCCTTTTCAGCATCCCTGAGATGTTGCCCGGCTGTCCCTCCTTGGAGGCAGTCGGGGGAAGACTATCACTGTACCCAGAAGCCTGGCGTTCTCTCACTCAAGACAGATGGGTACAGTCGATCATATCCGAGGGTTACAAAATTCCTTTCGAGGAAAGTCCTTTCTATCCCTCAAATCCCGGAATCTACTCAAGGTTCTTTTTGGTCCCCAAAAAGATGGGAGACTGGAGACCAATATTGGATCTCAGCAGACTCAACAAGCCTGTGAGGAAGACAAGATTCCGAATGGTCACTCTTCAGTCGATTCTGCCCTTCTTGCAGAAGGACAACTGGATGTGCTCAATAGATCTTCAGGATGCGTACTATCACATAAAAATTCACAGACGCTCCAGGAGATTTCTCCACTTTCGGCTGGGGTCCAGTCATTTCCAGTTCAGAGCCCTGCCCTTTGGTCTCACCACAGCCCCCAGAGTGTTCACCAAATGCATGGCAGTGGTCACGGCTCACCTGAGACGTCAAGGATTCCAGGTGTTTCCGTATCTCGACGACTGGATCCTGTCAGCCACCACCAGGCATCAGCTTGTTCAAGCCAGGGATTACACAATAAATCTTTGATCTGAAGTAGGATATTCATTTGTCTGCAACCTGTGGGTTATGGATCCGATATCGGATCCGAACCGGCATGGTTTTCCAGCTATGGATCCAAGCTCTCAGCTCCTCCCCTCACCCATAATGCCCTGCTCTACCCTCATGACCTCAGATCTTGTTTGCCGCGCTGGTAACTGGATGTGGGTACATAGCTCTCAGCTAAGTGAACTCTTTTCTTGTTTAAAAATAGAAAATTTTTTGATTATTTAACAAAATTTGTGTGAAAGTATTAGGTTTCCCTTTATTATAGACTATTTTGAGTTTATTTTAAGTTAAAGTAAATAATTTTATTCCCTCCCCTCGCTGTTGCGTAGAGTGTGTGTGTAGGCCTGTGTGTTTTTTGTTGTTTAAGTTACTTTCTGTAACTTTAGGTAACTTTAGGTATTATAGATTATGGCTGACCAGCCTAAATCTATATTTTCTAAATGCTCCGAGTGTGGCCATAAGCTCTCACCGGCTGATGGCCACACTCGGTGTGTTAAGTGTCTTGGGGTTGAACACCTCACATCTGGTTGTTCCATTTGTGCAGGGTTCAACCCCAGGGCACTGAGGGAGCGGAGGTCCAAGCTGGTCTTGGCGGGTCTTTTACCGCCGGACTCGGCTCCGGCCTCCGCTCCTTCGGGGACTCCTGCGGCTGCAGTTGTTCCCCCTCCTGCTCCTGGGACTCAAACTCCCGCTTCTGGAGAGGAGAGGGATGCAGCTAAAAAGGACCGGAGGGAGAAGCACCACAAGCGGGCCGAGACCTCTCTTTCGGCCCCGCCAGCCAAGCGGGCTTCTCCCCCGGCTCCGTTGTCGGTTCGGTCTCCTCCTTCTCGGCTCCGGTCCCCTGTGTGCTTCTCACCGGGTCCTGAGGAGGAGGAGACCCGATCTCCGTCGAGGCTATCGAGGAGGCACTCCAGGCCTACCTCGGTAGCCTCTTCGAGATCTACCCATAGCCTTTCTGATGCTGATCTGGACCGGATGATGAGAAGGTTCATCCAGGCCCAGATGCAGATGGGAGTGCTCTTGCCTCCCCTCCGGGAGCTCAACACCCTTTTAAGCCTATTGCTCCTTCTCCGACCCGCTATCCGGGTTCGGAGCAACTGGAGCCGAGCAGCCGGGCGGGGAAGGTCGGAGCCGATAGTACTTGGTACTGGACCCGACCCTGCCCTCGAGTGCGTCGGACCCGATCTCTCGGAGCCTGGATCCGAGCCGGATCCGGGGATCAGTGCTCCTTCGGCGCCGTCTGTGTCGGAGCGCACTGTCCTTCGGATCCGAGTGCTTCGGCGCCGGCTCCGATCCACTCTTCGGATCCGAGGGGAGCCGATTGTCGGATCCTTTGGTCGAGGTCGGCTCCTTCGGCTTTTGATGTAGTGGAGAGGGCTCTGTTGAGGGTCTCCGGACCCCGGCACTTGCTTCGGCCCGTCCCCGCTCCCTCTGCACTGGGCCAGGCTTCCACCATCCGGCCCCTGGGACAGCCCGTTTCTGTGCCCCAAGTTGCTCCCATGGAGCAAATTGCTGCTGCGAGGACTCCTCTGACAGCCCCCAGAGGAGGCCCTCGCAAGCATACGCAAAAGGAGGCACATTGACTCCCGAGTCTCTCACTGAAGACACGGACTTGGAGGAAGGGAAGGCTCCCCACTGTCACCCCGAGGATGTCTCCTTCGGAGACATCATGGAAATGCTCCGTATTAGGGGGGGGTGGTCTGCCCCCAAGTCTTCCTCGGACGAGTCCGTGTTCTTGGAGGCATTCGAAACGGGCCCGTCTACCTCTTGGGTGTCCCTCCCTGCCGACCCCTGGTGGACCTTATTACCACCAGGGCGTGGAAGGAACCGGACACCGTGGAGCCAATTCCCAAAAGACCGGATAGGATCCTTAGTCCGCCCTCCGACAGGACCCATTGGAGTAAGGGGCCTCCTGTAGATGCCATGTTGACGGCGGCGGCCACAAAGAGGGAACTGGCTCAGGAGAGTCCCTCAGTCCACCCACCGAGCAAGGAGTCTCGGATGATGGACCGCTTGGGGAAGCGGATGTTCAGTTCGGCGACCTTCTCGGTAAGGGCGCTGAACTATTTGGCACATGTTATCCGGATGCAGCGAGATCTTATTAAGGAATACGCTGCATCCCCCCCTGAGTCCATTTCGGAGGAGGACAGAGTTCTGCACTCCACCAAAATGGCCACTCTTAGGTCAGTCACAAATACTTCTATGCGGCTACTCTCCCATGCAACGGAGGGCGCCGCTAGAGCTGCGGGACAGGACTGGTCACTAGACGCCAGGCCTGGCTCCGTCACTGCGATTTTTCTGAGCCCTTCAAGGCGTCGTTTGCGAACGCCTTTGATGGTTCTGCTCTGTTTGGCAAAACCGTTCGCGACGTTGACCCAGAGCGAGAAGGACGGAAGACGCTGTCTGCCGTCGGAATCCGCTTCTCTGCACCCCAGAGGCCCTATTCTAGGAACCAAAAGGGTCAGAAGAAGATGTGGTTCGAAGTCGCAGCAGTCCCAGCCTGCTCCGGACAACCAGTCCTTCCGTGGCAGAGGAGGACAGGGAGGACGCCGCCCTAGAGGCAGAGGGGCTCCCAGAAACTTCGGGTCCAGGGAACCTTTCTCTGAACGGCCGCAGCAACCCTGAGGGTTGCCCGACTGCTCTACTCTGGAGGCAGTCGGGGACGTTCCGGGGCACCTAGCGGCATGGGAGTCCATAACATCGGACCGCTGGGTTCTCCAAATCATATCCAGGGATATCGCATTCCTTTCCTTCACCTTCCAAAGTTGAAGTCCCTCCCAGACGTTCCACCCGGTCAACGGGAGGCCGCTTTGGCAGAAATTGGCCATCTGCTAAAGAAAAGAGCCATCCAGCCCGTTCCCCAGACCAGATCGGATCAGGGTTCTACTCCAGATTCTTTTAGTGCCAAAAGACGGGGAACTAAGACCAATCCTAGACCTCTCTCTCTTGAATCTGGCAGTCCCCAAAGAAAAATTCGAATGGTCACTCTGCAATCTATTCTCCCCTTCTGGGAGAAAATCACTGGATGTGCTCGATAGATCTCAAGGACGCGTACTACCACATCCTGATGGACAGGCGCCCAGGAGGTTTCTCCGCTTCCGGCTGGGAGCCAGTCACTACCAGTTCCGGGTCCTTCCCTTTGGTCTCACCACAGCCCCAGGGTGTTTACCAATGTACTAGCAGTGGTAGCGGCCCACCTGAGGCTTCGGGGGGTGCAGGTCTTTCCCTACCTGGACGACTGGCTCCTTACCGCCCCAACAAGGCATCTACTTCTCTTGGCGAGACTCCTTTCTCCATCTTGCTCCATTTCTGGGCATCACAATAAATACAAAAAAGTCCAACCTGGCGCCCACACAGCTCTTAGATTTCATAGGGGCCAGACTAGACACAAGGAGTTTACGAGCCTTCCTCACTGCGGACAGAGTTCTAAATCTGCAGCTCCAGGTGCGGGCCATTCTCCATTCAAGTTCTGTTCCAGCGGAGTTGGTCCTGAGGGCTCTAGGGTCCATGGCTTCGGCTATAGCACTTCTTCCTCTTGCCAGGCTCAATATGCGCATTCTACAGTGGACGCGCTTAGTACAGTGGTCATACCTTGCTCACCACATGCATCATCCCATAGCGATCAGCAAGGCTTGCAAGCGGTCCCTCTTGTGGTGGCTCCACTCCCCGGATCTCCACGAGGGTCGCCCATTTTGTGCTTCTCGCCCTCTCGCCACGGTGACCACGGACCCGTCCCGCCTCGGGTGGGGGGGGCACTTTGCCGGGCCGACAGTCCAAGGCACGTGGAACGATTCAGAGACCTTACTGCATATCAATGTTCTAGAGATGAGAGCAGTGCTCTTAGCGTTGCTAGCACTTCAGGACTTTCTTCCCTTGGGAACAATTGCGATTCAATCGGACAATATGTCTGTTGTCTGGTACATCAACAAGCAAGGGGGAACAAGGTCTTACCCTCTTTGCCGAGAGGCCATGAGAGTTTGGGAATGGGCAATCTCCACCAATCGCTTTCTCATAGCAACGCACATTCCGGTCGGTCCAACATCCTAGCGGACAAGCTCAGTCGCACCATTCTGACCCCTTACGAGTGGTCTCTCAATTGTCAAGTAGCGGAACGCATATTCGCACGGTGGGGAACCCCTTCATGCGATCTTTTGCTTCTCCCTCAAACACCAAGTGCGACAGTTTTTCGCTCTAATACCTCCTCCGGAGGTACCCCAAGAGACGCTCTGGTGCATGCTTGGCCACCCGGTCTTCTGTATGCCTATCCACCCTTGCCTCTGATGCTGCAAGTTCTTCAGAAAGCCTCTCGGGTGGGTTGCAGAATGATTCTCATTGCTCCATTCTGGCCTCGACAGATCTGGTTCCCCTTCCTAAGGTCTCACTCGGTGAATCCTCCTTGGATTCTAGATCCCATTCCGGATCTGATATCCCATCCATCCTGCATTCCTCCTCCGAACCTGGACAACCTGAAGCTGACCGCTTGGCTGCTCCAGTTCCACTCTTGATAAGGACTCGGTATTTCTTCACCGGTAAAGGCTATTTTGGTGGCGGCTCATAAACCATCCACTAGAAAGGTTTACCGAAGCAAATGGAAACGTTTCTCTGTGTGGGCGGAGCGGCAAGGCCTAAATCCCTTCACGGTTCCTCTCCCTGTAGTGCTTGATTTTCTAACCTCTCTCTTTAATGATGGTGCCAGCAGTTCCACAGTCAAAGTTCAACTGGCGGCAATTTCTCACTATCACATTGGTCAAGAGTCTAATCCTCTTATGTCAGCCAAATTGTGCAAAACATTTCTTAAAGGTACTTTCCTTCTCAGGCCCCCTATAAAGCAAGCAGTTCCTCCTTGGGACCTTTCTTTGGTCCTACAGGCCTTGACCGCTCCCCTTTCGAGCCCGCGGCTACGGTGGATCTCAAATTCTTATCCTACAAGACAGCCTTTTTGGTAGCCATTACATCAGCCAAGAGAGTTTCTGAACTTCAAGCTTTATCAGCTAAACCTCCTTACTTGGTATTTCATCCGGACCGTGTCTCCCTCAGGACCAACCCGTCCTTCCTTCCTAAAATCGCTTCTGAAGCAAACATCAATCAATCCATTAACCTCCCTGTTTTCTTCCCTAAGTATGAAAACAAAGGTGAATATAAGCTACACTCACTAGATGTTCACAGGCAACTTAGATTTTATCTCAACAGGACAGCTGGTCATAGGCAATCCGACCAGCTGTTTATTTCCTTTGCAAAATTCAATTTGGGCAAGCCAATTTCTAAAGTTTCTCTGTCCCGCTGGATTTCACAGTGCATTTTATTGGCTTATCAAGCGTCAGGAAGGCCCGCACCGGGCGGTGTTCATGCCCATTCAACCCGGTCAGTATCTACCTCGGCAGCCTTCAAGGCTAGGATTCCTCTAGATGATATTTGTGCAGCAGCCACGTGGGCTTCATCTCATACGTTTATTTCCCACTATAAGTTGGATCTTGCATCTAGGGGTAGAGCATCCTTTGGCTCCGCGGTGCTCCGGAATATCCTTCCATGATGGCGGCCCAAGATTCAGGTAGCTGGGGACTCTGTCCCACAGGTTGCAGACAAATGAATATCCTACTTCAGATTTAGAAGTTATGTACTCACCATAACGTTCCATCTGAGTAGGTGTATTCATTTGTCTGCAACCATCCCGCCCTCCTATCCCCCTGGCCTTTCAGTTTCCTGCATATTCCTTGTTACCCTTTTGAGGGTATTGTTGCTTTGGCAAACTCGATCTGAGGTCATGAGGGTAGAGCAGGGCATTATGGGTGAGGGGAGGAGCTGAGAGCTTGGATCCATAGCTGGAAAACCATGCCGGTTCGGATCCGATATCGGATCCATAACCCACAGGTTGCAGACAAATGAATACACCTACTCAGATGGAACGTTATGGTGAGTACATAACTTCTAATTCTCATTTGGGCATCTCGATCAACCTCGAAAAGTCATCCTTATTGCCCTGCCAGTCTATTACTTTCATAGGCGCAAACTTAAACACTGTTCAGATGTCAGCTACCCTTACAGACCAAAGAGTTTCAGACATTCAAAGTCATGTCAGGATCATTCTAGCCAACAAGAAGGTACAGGCCAGAATGGTTCTAAAAGTATTAGGTCTCATGGCTGCGGCCATTACTCTTCTTCCCCTGGCTCGCTTCTACATGCGCCTTCTTCAGTGGATGTTGTTCACTCAGTGGTCTTACCAACAACTTCCAATGCGTCACCAAATTCTGGTGACACAGAGTTGCAAAAATCATCTTGCTTGGTGGATCACTTCTCCCCAGATTCACCAAGGCAGACACTTTGTACCCCCATCCCCGGTAGCCACTGTCACCACGGATGCCTCCCTGATCGGGTGGGGGGGGCATTATCAGGGCAGGATGGTTCATGGGACGTGGCAACCGTTCGAGTACCACCTGCACATAAATGTCCTAGAGATGAGAGCAGTGCTTTTATCGTTGCAAGCCCTCAACGACTCTCTTCCTGTAGGGACGATTGCAGTCCACACAGACAACATGTCTGTAGTTTGGTATATCAACAAACAGGGCGGAACCAAGTCCTACCCCTTGTGTCGAAGCGCTCAGACTATGGCAATGGGCGATCTCCTCTCATCGGTTTCTGGTAGCAATGCACATCCCTGGGAAAACCAACATTTTAGCGGACAGATTGAGCAGAGCTATTCTCATGCCTCACGAGTGGTCTCTCAAGCAATCTATAGTGGAGGAGATTTTTCTGGAATGGGGTCGCCCATGTTGCGATCTTTTTGCTACTCCCCAAAACAGCAAATGCCCAGACTTCTTCTCTCTCTTCCACTGTCAGGCCATCCCCCCAGAGACGCTCTGACCCAGGATTGGCCCCAGGGACTTCTTTATGCCTTTCCTCCTTTTCCTGTAATCCCTCAGGTTATCCAGAAAGCTACCGTTTTGAGAGCCAAAATGATTCTCATTGCTCCTTATTGGCCTCGACAAATTTGGTTTCCGTTCCTCCATCGTCACCTTTTGGTGCAGCCATGGCATCTGGACCCAGTGCCAGATCTTCTGGTTCACCAATCCGGTCAGCTGCACCGGTCTATCCCTTCTCTCAACCTCTCAGCATGGTTGCTCCACTTCCTTCCTTAGCCAGGCTTCCTTTGATCTCTAACCCTGTTAGAGACATCATAGTAGCTTCTTTAAAATCCTCCACCAGGAGGATTTATACAAGCAAATGGAAGCGTTTCTCTTATTGGGCTAAAGCCAAGAATATCGATCCCTTCACTGCCCCAGTTCAGGCAGTTTTGGACTTCTTAGCGGAGATTTTTCATGCAGGCTCCTCTTCTTCCACAGTTAGAGTTCAATTAGCTGCTATCTCGAACTTTCATGTCGGGATCGCAGATCACAATATCATGTCCCATAGGCTTTGTAAAGCCTTCTTGAAAGGAATTTTCCTGCTAAAGCCTCCAATCAGGAATCCTCCTCCTCAATGGGATCTAAATTTAGTGCTGACATCCTTGATTCTTCCCGCCTTCGAGCCAGCTGTTTCTTGCTCCCTAAAATTTCTTTCTTGGAAAACATTATTCCTAGTAGCTATTACATCGGCCAGGAGGGTGTCTGAACTTCAAGCTCTTTCGGTTCGACCCCCCTATTTGGTCTTTCACAAGGACAGAGTATCATTGAGAACTAATCCAACCTTTTTGCCTAAGGTCGCCTCAAAGGCTAATTTGAATCAATCCATTGAACTCCTGTATTTTTTCCAAACTATTCAAACAGATCGGAACAAAATTACATTATCTTGATGTCCACCGCCAACTCAGATATTATTTGGACAGAACTAAACAATTCAGGAAATCCGATCAACTCTTTGTTTCCTATGCAGATAACAGGAAAGGCCTTCCTGTTTCTAAAGTGACCTTATCTAGATGGCTGTCTTCTGTCATCTCTGAAATTTATCTGCTCAGGGAAAACAGCTGTGCTCAAAACCTAAAGCACATTCAACTAGGAGCTTAGCTACTTCTACAGCCTTTCAAGCTAGACTTCCTTTAGACACTATTTGTGCAGCGGCCACTTGGGCCACTCCTCATACTTTTGTTTCCCATTACAAATTGGACTTGGCCTCCAGGGACAGAGCCAGTTTTGGCTCTACAGTCCTCAAGAGTCTGTTCCGTTGAGCCACCCAGGATAGAGGTGCTAGGGACGCGGTCCCATCAAGCAAGAATGAAGGCGAGATTGACAACTTAACATTAAGAAGTTATGTACCTACCATAACGTTCCATGTTAGTTGTCTTCTCGCCTTCTTTCTTGACCCTCCTCCTTCCCCAGGCCTGGACAGACCTTTCTACAAGAGATTGTTATGCTGAAGACCATTCAGAACTGGTCCTTCTTTCATCCTGTAGGCTTTCTTTCTTCCTTTGGGAAGTATTTATGCTTGGTGCTATTGCCCTTTGTCATCAAACGAGATCTGGGTACTTACCGCCTTGCATCATGGGATATGGGGCTGCCTCGAGCTGGTAAAAGTGACTCTCGAGCTTAGCAAGTGCCGAGTCGGAGCCGAGGATCGGCTCCGAACCCATCAAGCAAGAAAGAAGGCGAGAGAAGACAACTAACATGGAACGTTATGGTAGGTACATAACTTCTTATTACATAGCCCAACAATAACAAAGAAAGGGATTCCAAGATGATAATGTTAGTGCAAGCATCTAAAAGCAGAGCTGCGGACTGAGAACTGTTAAAAACAGCAAATGTTTCTAGAGTATTGTAAAATGTTAACATTTAGAAGGTTAACAAAGAAGAGAAAAAGTGAAATAAAAGGGAGAACAACTAGTAATGGCAGCTGAAGAAGACATTTCCTCAATCACCCTAGAAAGTAAGATTGACCATGTGCATTTTGAGATTTTTACTATAAGTGGCTCCTTGTTGCAATACTTAGAAAAAAAAATAACAGAAGACTGCAAGAAATAGAAGGTTTTAACCACACTTTTAGGGGAAATGAGTGGTATGCAAACTCCTGAAAAGAAGATGAAAGAAAAATTGTGAAACAACAGCTAAAATATGAACAAATGGCACTGAAACTGGCTGAACTTGAAGATAGGTCTTGCAGGGACAACTTGAGATTTTCTGTAGTATCAGAACAAATCAAAGTGAATAACTGTAAATATTTTATGAGAAAATGTCTCTTTTTATGGACTGATCTTTCTATTACTGATATTAAACTAGAAACAGCATATAAAATGAATATTCCTAATTTGAGACCGAGAAAGCAGCTGAGACCTATATTAATTATACTGTAGACATGCTGGTTTAAAAAAATACATTATTTCTGTTTTGTGGAAAAAGGCAACCATTTTGAAAGTTGGAGACACGAGTATATGCTGATAAGGAACTAAAAGATATGAATTTTCTTCCATAAGACTTTGTAGAGAAATGAAACTTTGATTCACTTTATTATACCCTATATTACTTTGAGTTTTCTGCTTACTGGAGTTAAAAACCTACAATGATCCTGACCAGTCCCATTATGAAATGACAAAAAGAAAAGAAGAAACAGAACTGAGAGATGGTGGTGAAGGAATTCGTAACCAGTTAACAGATGCAGAAAAGCAAACCATGGTCACTTCAACAGAGAATTTTCCTAGTAAGCATTTTCCTATTTTCTGAAAGAAAATGATGGCTACAACAAAAATGAAACTGTGTTTAAGAAAGTGTGAAATTCCGTAAAAGACAATGTAGTGGAAATGTGTAGTAAGGATAGTAGCTAATTGTATGGATATATTTTCATATGGACAAAATGCTTGGTATAACTAAAATGTGAGTTGTACTTGGAACAATACTTTAATACCACTGAATTCAGTAAGTACCAGTGAGAAAATAATTTATCATAAATGCAAAATATAAATATGATATTTCAATTTTTACTAAAAAAGATAGTTTGTACCTAACCAGAAGGGGCTATATCACATGCTGTCTGGGGAAAGTGTCATTTGTTTTCAAATTGTAGACTATATTTTGCTTCTAAAAAGAGCCTATAACATTGAGGGATGGGAAAATGAAGAATGATGAAAATGAATGAAACATGAAACCAATATATTGTATCCTGAAAATATTTGGACAATAATTAAAATGATGAATGAAAAATTAAAGTAACATATGCTGGGGGCATTTAGAAAATAATATGTGAAATTAGTGTTGGTAACTATAACCTTAGGCTTAGAGAGTTCTGCAATAGTGGTTCTTGAAAGCAGCTTGACCTTCTGCTATAGTCAGAGCTGGGGCTTAAGAGCAATGAATCTTACTGGATTAGAAGGTGGAGAAACTCAAAGACCTTTTGAAACTAGCTGCAATATCTGAGATTTGTACTGAAGTTAAACAAGAAATGTTAAACAGGGTACACCAGGTGCAGGAATTAATAAAAAATTAATGTGACAAATGTGGTTAATGAAATTTTAAGTATATAGCACTGCAGTAATGTTTTGGAGTACAGAAATAATTTGGCAGCTTTAGGAATAAGATATTTAAACTACTAGTTGCAGGCTAAGGAAGTAAACAGGTTTGTGCTTTATAGCAAGTATTCTCTTATCCAAAAGGAGAAAATCAATGTTTGAATCTGATTAGAAACAGGCAGAGAAGCATTGCATTTGTGCTTGTACAGAGCATCAGCTCTATTGCCTTGAAAAAAAAATTGTGCATAGTTATTATATTGTGTATTTATTTATTCATTTATTTTCATGGTAGAAAGGGAACTGTGTGTTGATCTAATGAAAATAAGTGATCAGGTTCACATGGGACAGTGTTATATAAAAATATATAATGCAATGAAAATAATTGAAATAGACTATAAATGATCAGTTTGAACATGAAAATAAATAATATATGCTGTTGGAATAAAATTCAAACCTCCCAAGCGTTGAGTGACAGGAGAAACAAATTAGTGTTAAAAGGCTTACTACCTTCTTATTCTGCTTCTTTATTGCTTGTGGCTCAAACCCCCTCCAAAAAACCTGATAAAGGGAGACACGACAGTTCCAAAGAAAAGGAGTCCAGGAAATGTTCCCCTGACCGTTCTCCTTGTTCAGCTCTGATTCCCAAACCTCTGACTAAAGTTTCTAAGAAACCAGATCTGACATCAACCTCGCATCCTACAACGCCAAGCACCAAATCTCCTTGGATCTGATCTCCAGCTTTCTCCTTGGAGCTGATATCTTCTCAGCTCCATTCTCCTTTTTTGCAAGAGACATTGAGGAAACCCTCCAGACCACCTTCCACTAGCTCATCCCTTTGGTCCTCCAGGAGTTTATTTGAAACAGAGGTAGATAGAATGGTGAGGAAATTTCTCAGAACTTAGATCCAGATGAGGGTAATTCCACCACTGTCTCCTATTGGACACATAAGCCTGTCTCCTTCTCAGCTTCATGTTATAGCTCCTTCTCCAATCTGACCGGTAGTTTCGGTGCCCTTGGATCCGACATCTTTGAGAATGTCCTTGTAAAATCTGAAGACATGCTGTTCTTCCACTCCGACCATGCTCCTGAGTCACCTGGCTCTGTTCTCTTCAGAGCAGGATGAGTCTCAGAGCCAAGGCATCAGGATTGACTATGAAGCTGTCAGAGCCATCCTTGCCTCTTGGCACCTCGGCATTAGACAGCTCTTCTCTGACTCCCTCCTTGAGGCAGCATCTACAGGGATTCAGAATTCAGTGCAAGTAGCTTTGGCACCAGTGTGACTGGCTATTTTTTCTCCTGGACCTTTTGCCTCTGAGAAAGTGGACAGGGCTTTCTCTATACCCAGAGAGAAAGGAAAAGAATCCATTCCCTCTTCCTCCTTTGAATTTAAGCTCTGAACCTCTCTTGTCTATTCCACTGGACAGCCACCCCATACTAGCCTTCAGACAGTCTTTATTCAGGACTCCCCATCCATTCCAATACTTCACCTGACCATCCCACTGATAAGGTTACTAGGAAGAGGACATACGAAAGGAGACACCTAGATTCCCCTCAGGAATCTGTCACTGAAGACTTGGACTTAGAAGAAGGCGAAGGGTCCCCTAGATCTCAACCTGATGATGTCTCCTTTGGAGAGATCCTAGAACTTATTAAGCAGAGAGGTGGATGGTCTTCCAAAACACCTTTCTTCCCAGGAGGAGTTTGTGTTTCTGGAGGCTTTCAGGACTGGCCTGACTACGTCTTGGGTGGTCACTCCGGCTGATGAGTTGATTGAACTTATCTCATGCCAAGCATGAAAGGAGCCATATACTATGGAACCCATACCTAAAAGGCCAGATTAGTTTTTAGCTCCACCAAAAGTTAGGGTTCACTAGAGCAAGGGAGTCTCAATAGACGCCATGGTGGTGGCAGCAGCCTGTAGGTGGGAGCTTGTAGAACAGACCTCATCTGTCCATCCCTTTAATAGGGAGTTCAAGGCCTTGGATGGGTTTGGAAAGTAAATTTATGCCTCAGTGACCTTTGCTCCTCAGTCGCTGAATTCTTTGTCACACTTCATCAAGTTACAAAGAAATTTGGGTAAGCAATTCCTCTAAATGTAAGTCTCTTTTGTAATATTAATTTCATTTCTGTAGGTAGTTACATAGGTGTCTTTAAACAAGGTAGTTTCGGTTCATTCTGCCCTAAAACTGCGATCAATACAAGTTTAAGAGGTTTTAATGGCTTAATGCAAATCTAAATAGCTCAACACAAGTGTTTTTATAAGACACCCACTTTAGATTTGACTATTCTATTACAAACACAACCTCCATTTGAACCTTCAGATAAGATTGACTTTAAGTTCTTGTCCTACAAAGTAATTTTTCTGGTCACTGTCACTTCTGCTAGAAGAGTATCTAAACTCCAAGCCCTCTCTGCAAGATCTCCTTAATTGACCTTTCACAAGGATGAACCCATCTTTTTTACCAGAGTCTGCTTCTGAATCCAACATAACTCAGGTTGTCAGTTTACCTGTGTTCTTTCTGAAATTTTCAAACAAAAGCTAATGCATGCTGCACTTTTTGGATGTACACTGGTAGTTTAGTTTTTATCTACACAGGGCCCAAGATTTCAGGAAAACTGACCAATTATTTGTATCCCTCTCCAAGAACAAATTGGGTAAAGCAGTGTCTAAAGTGACCCTGACTAAATGGCCAACTGATTGTATATACTTGGTTTATAAAGAAAGACGTCTGTCTTTACCTAAGCCCTGCAAAGCACATTCTATAAGGTCCATAGCCACTTCATCTGCTTTTTGATCAAGAGTGTCCATAGATGATATTTGTGCAGCTGCCACTTGGTCCAGTGCTCACACCTTTGTTGCTCATCGCCAAGTTAGGCATACTATCCAGAAATAATTCAGCATTCAGTTCTGCTGTACTTTGGAATACCCTTCCTTGAGGACCACCCAAGGTTCATCTAGCAGAGGACTCTGTCCCATCAGTTGAGGAATGAATGAAAATGAAAGCATCAGATTCAAAAGTTTTGTACTCACCATAACGATGCATCTGCCCATTTTCATTCTTCCTCGGCTTCCCACCCTCCAACTCCCTTCACTCCTTCCTTGAGAGACCTAAGGGATATTCTTTTGGGAACCCATCTGTTGCCTGTTTTGGGCTCCTGCTTTTCTGTATGCTTTATCTTACCTTTTCATAATGATATGGTGGCATGTATATGTTAGTGTTGGGACAGCAAACTCAATCTGAGGTATGCCAGGATGTTGGAGCATTATGGGGTAAAGCCATGAGCTCAAGATCTGGATCCATGGGTCTAGTAAAAGCGACCGAGCCAAAACAGAGACCCATCAGTTAAGGAAGAACGAAAATGGGCAACACAGATGCATTGTTATGGTGAGTACCTAACTTTTGTTTATGGAAAAATACAGTAACATAGTGTGAACTAAAAAAAAAAAAAAACATCAACGATAGTGTCAGACCATGCAACTAAACAGACTAAGCTTTATAAGAAAATCAAAGGCTGTTGTGACAAACATTGGCATTTGCCAGTATTTCTTCTGAAAAGGAAGAGGTTTAATGATTAGGTAGATCAAACTTTAAGTGAAACATCACTAGATTTGACTGTAAGCAGTAAAGAGCTAGCAAAAGACTGGGCAATTATAAATTAAAGATTAGAAATGTGGTTATAATGAAAGTAAGACAATCAATATTTTTGACAATAGCTATCTAGAGGACTTAAAAAGAGTAAAAGCTTTACAGAAATGAAAAAAGAACAAGTGGAACACAAATTAAACAATATGAAAGAAGATATAAATCTCACACAGGAATATTTAGAAAATATGAATAATATAGAACAATGGCTTTCAAACATCTATGTTTATAATATAACATAATATTCTAATAATTATATTATTACTATATTATTATATTAATATAATATATTATTATTTTATAATTTTTATATAAGGTCAATCTATAACTAAATGGGATAGGCTATTTTGAACACAAAAAGAGAAATTGGCTAGAGTTAGAATCACCCACAAGATAGCCTATTACTTAACTATGAACCTATAATAACTCTAGAACAATCAAATTGTGGACTTAGATGAGGCAACAAATGGTTGAAAGGATAACTAAAATTATATGAGAGTGGTAAAATAGAAGTGGAATCAGGAAAAAGTATGAATGTAAGGGTAAACTATTACAGTAATTTATATAGACAAAATATAGAGGTTGGGAGTAATATACAAGAAATTAAAATATATTTGAGACAGTCACAACTTTTTCAGTTGACAGAAGCACAGAAAGGGGTATTACCTAAAAAATATAAGAAAGAAGCACCAATAAATCAAAATACTGGGAAATTCCCTGAAAGTGACGGACTTCCGATATAAGTGTAGAAACAAAGGAACAAATAATAATAAAAGTGTGGTTAGTACATTTTAATAATATTGTTTTTGGGTATGTACCCTTGACTTGGAAAGAAGCAGTAATAGTAGTAGTTCCACAAAAGGAAGGGGAAGATCACTTTGGTCCAGAGTCATGCAGACCTATGTTTATTCTGCATCATGACTACAAAGTGTTTACAACAATTTTGACAAAAATAATATTGCCAAGGATAACAGACATGGGACACTGTGGAATTATTGAAAGTAATCTAGCATTTGTCAATATTAACAGAATCCTTATGAAACTAAAAGAGACACTGGACAATAATATATTAAAGTTAATAGAGCTGAATGCTGAAAGGCATTTGACAAAGCAAGTTGGGAATTTTTGAGCTCTCTTGAGGGATTTGATTTCCTGCAAAAATGGACATTGATATTTAACATTTAACATTTACAGAGGAGCTCAAGCTAGGATGAAGTGAAGTGGTGAGCTGTCTAAAGCTTTTAGTCTAATGACACCATCTAGCCAAGGTGTCCATGTAGACCATTTCTATTTGCTTTATTTGTATTTAGAGCCATTATTTAGTTAGATAAATAAAACAATCAAATATAATAAGGTATAAGTGGAAAAATGCTAATGAGAAAACTGTCCTTTTTTGCAGATGATATATGTTACCAGTCCTGAACATCATATGATATGAAAATTACATTTGATAAATAAAAATATGTTACTAGTACAGCAGAGTAATAAAGTAAGTGAAGTAAAAACAAATACTATCATAATATCATAATACTATCATAATTAATTATACACCAAAGCATGACTTGGTACAGAACTTTCCTCTCCTGTGGGGTTATACCAAGATAAGATACTTGGGAATTTGGTTAAAACAGGATAAGCATTTAAAATGTGGGGAAAATAATCAAATTATTTTAAGTGAGATATGACTATAGAAACTGCTATTTATGGACATCCAACACTAAGATGCAAGAGATTAAGATGATTTTTGGTGCTACTTGCTGTTTATGTAGGTAGAACCCATACTTATCAACAGAGAAAGCAGATATGCAAGAATATGAAAAAAAGACTATGGAAACTGTTAATCTGATGTTGTCAATCTTCATGCAATTCTTGACAGACCAGATGCGCTCGTTCCTTCTCTCAAGCCTTGGCATATTTTTTGTGAGTATTGTCTAATTTATATATTTCCTTCTTTGATAATTTTCTCTTTATAACTCTTTGCATTTCTACCCGCTCCTCCTTTTCTTATCCCAGCTAATATTTCCCCTTTTTCTCTCTTCTACCATTGTTAGACTGTCCAGTGCCATCATTGGTACTCCTTCCACTCTCTTTGTTTACCATTTTAAGGTATTCTTACATACCATCATTGGTATTTTCTACCTATTTTCTACCTATTTAAAAAAATATATTTCTTTCTATTGTATTTCTCTCACTGTGTTCTGTGGTGTGCTTGCTGACAATTTCTTCCAGTTGTTATGGCTGAAAAACAGGAAAAACTTTCTCCTTCTAAACCCTCTAAAGGCACCACTGGTTTTAAGATGTGTAAAAAATGTGAGGGCAAAATGCCCATCTCAGACGGGCACACCCTGTGTGTGTACTACCTTGGAAAAATAAACTTACAGGAAAACTGTGCAATTTGTCATGGGTTTTCAACCCAAATTTTAATGGAAAGAAAGAATAAACTAATTTTGAAAGGACTCCTTAAATCCAGATTTGACTAAGTCATTTTTGAGTCCAGGACCGAAGCTAGTACTTCCTCATCTTCTTTATCACCTGCTTCAAAGAAAAGGCCTTCCTCAGTTCCAAGGTCCTCGGAACCAACAAGAAAAATACCTAAAACTTCCTCGGTACTGAAGAGTTCATCGGCACCAGAGAATCTGACTGAAACTACTTCTAAATTGGCTTTGGAGCTGACAGCTTCTTCTTCAGCACCTACTGATGCATCAGTACTGAATCAATTAGGGCTGCCTCTGCTCCCAAGAATGTCATATTCCCCATCTGTGGACACTTTTAAAGACACTCCTTTTGGGGATGTGAGACCCCCTAAATCTCCTTCCACTGCATTTATTAGATCTACTAAGAGTCTCTCAAAGGCAGACATCATGAGACTGGTGGATCAGCTGCTGCTGGCGAGGGGACTGTCCTCAGTTCTGAGCCACACCAGCATCGGAAGTGTTCATCCTATGACACCTCCATACCCTCCTCCTCCAACTCTTGCTGAGCCTTTGGACCTCTTGATCCCAACTCTCCCTGCTCCGACTGTCTCGGTTCTGGTAGCATCTTCATCTCTGGTTCCATGAACTGCCTTGAGTACCTCTGATCTTTCAGCACCGGAGACCTTCCAGGGTCGAGACTCTCTGATCAGGTCTGAGATACATGGTACCTTTTTGGTTCCCTCAGCACCATCCATGTTGGCTGGTGCCTTTGTCTTTGTAATGTCGACCCAGGCTTCTGTTGGGTCTATATTAAGATGCCGAAACCTCACTTACGCTAATACCTAAACACCGACACATAAATAGCAAACTGCAAAAACACCAAGCATCCTGAAGTGCAAAATTCAAAATATCGAATTGCCATAGTTGGCCAACCCCATCGCCCGCTACGTACTACCTACCAAAACAAAATAAGTAGTCCACTTCCCCATATCTACACTTCACCCATATATCCCATATCCTAATCAAACATTCACTGCACACAAATGTATGTAACTATAAACAAACAACACCCAACTATGGGAAAAGTATAATTTACGTATACATTCAGCTACACAACTATATTACTATATATACATTTAACATAACCCTACTTCTAACCCTAAAGTAAAGGTTGCATGTATTACTACATATGCACTTACCTTAACCTGCACCCTAACCCTAAGGTCCATAACTATTGCACATTTACGTTAGGGAGCTATACCGGATAAGGACCAACTATGACAATTCAATATTTCGAATTTCGCACTTCAGGACATTCGATGTTTTCGCGGTTCAGTATTTATGTGTTGGCATTTAGGTATTCGTATAAGTGAGGTTTTGCTATTTTAGTATAGACCCGCTTCTGTTCTGGGGGCTGCCTCCTTGCTGCGGGGTGTGACCCCAGTTCTGAAGGAGTCTATTTTGGTTCCAGGCTCCCATCCCTCTATGGGGGTGGCCAACCTTCTGGATTATGGAGAAAGCATTGTCTATTGGAGACTCACAGTCATTGCCATCCTGGTCAGGACAGATTTTGGTATCTCCTTGACCTGAGCTACCATCAGTCTCATCCTCAGGACAGAGGCCACGAAAGTCTCAAGGAACACCTACCTTAGCAGTCTCCTCTTCAGTTACTTCCCCGGATCATCCCCCTGACAAAGTTCCTATGCAAAGAAAGTGCAAGATGAAGCACTTAGACTCTCCAGAAGAGTCTTTCACTGAAGATACTGATTTTGATGAAGGGGAAGGTTCCCCCAGGTCACCCCCTGATGATGTTTCCTTCAGGGACATCCTAGAACTCCTGAAACAGAGGGATGGCTGGTCTTCCTCCAAACCTTCCTTGGAGGAATCAGTATACCTGGAGGCTTTTCATGCCCAAACCTCTAATTCTTGGATCTCTCTGCCTGCTGACAATCTCATTAAACTGATCGCTCAGTGGGCATGGAAGATGCCCAATACCATAGAGCCAATCCCTAAGAGATCTGATTGAGTATTATCAGCCCCTAAGGAGGAACCATATTGGGCCAAAGTAATTCCCAATGATGCCATCGTGGTTGTGGTGGCCACCAGAAAGGAACTTGCTGAGGAAAGTCCTACTATCCATCCTCCTAACAAGAAGTCTAGGACTTTGGATAGATTTGGGAAGCACATTTATGCTTCATCGACCTTTGCTCTAATGTCCTTGAATTATTTGGCACAATTTACAAGACTACAGAGGGATCTGTTCAAGGAGCTCTCAGATACCCTCGAAGGAGCAGTGGCTGAAGGCATACGAGATAAAGTTACTTCTCAGCTTGCAGCCCTAGAAGCAAATTGTAACTCATCCAGGAGGTTCATTGCCCATACAGCTGAAGGGTCGACTAGGGCACTGGGTTTAGGCATAGCCATCAGAAGGCATTCCTGGATGTGCTTGTGCAACTTTGTGGAGACATTTAAAGAGTCATTCGTCAATGCTCCATTTGATGGATATTCCCTTTTTGGTCACAAGGTAAAGGATACCCTAGCCAGATGTGAAAAGTATGGTAAGACCCTTTCTCCCATTGGCATACTTTTCTCCACTCCTCAGAGACCATACTCTAGGAACCAGAGGAGTGGGAGACTATGGTTTAAAAAAATCCAAAAAGCCTCTCCAAGATTCACAAGGCAAAGACTTCTCCCAGGGCAGAGGGGGAAGAATGGAAGATGCCACCCTAGAGGCAAAAATGGACCACAAAATCAGGGATCTAGACAGACCTTCTCTGGAGCTTCCTATCAGCACCCCTGAATGGGTGCTTGATTGCCCGCCTCTGGTGGCAGTCAGGATGGATTTCTCTGTACCAATCTGTCTGGCAAATGTTAACAACAGACAAATGGGTGCAGAGAATTATATCCAGAGGTTACCAAATTCCTCTATCACAATCTCTAAAAGTAAAAACTAAATAAAAACTCCAGCAATGCTAGAACTTCCACTGAGTGACCTCCCAAACCTCTTGCATGAGGCACATGGGATATATGCAAATTATCCTTATGAACATCAGGTGTTTCAGCTAATTGGCAATTCTGAATGTCCATGACTTGTTTCTAATGGTTAGTCAAACACTCTGCTTATGCTGTGCTGATAAGGTCATAACAAGTCCGAAATATGCAAAACCACAACTAGTGGGGTTTGGCTTTATTAGCCTGAAATTGTCCAGTAAAATGACAAAACAAGCTCATGGCTAAACCCTATCCCATCATGCACTAGGAGAGCTCCCCAGATCTGGTTTGCCACTAAACAAGAACGGCTACTCTTCCTAGTGGCTGTGACTAAGTAGATTTTTTTCTTGCTTCATATTTGTGGGAAATTGTTTGCTTCTTGTTCAGTTTTTCTGAGAATAACTGATTGTGTTAATTGTTTGATATTTCTGTGTGCTTTGTTGTTTTACTGCTGTTGGCCATCATTTTTTCTGTTAGGCCTTTTCTCCCTATTCCAGCTTCAGTTTAAATAGCCCATTTTAGTTAGAGAGTTCTCTTTTACCGCTGTATTCTTCTTCTAAGGTCAGTTCATTTAAATTAGAGAGCTGCCTTTCCTTTAGCCCATTTAAGTTAGAGGGCTTCTGCCCCTTTTTTTCACCCCTGCAGGCATAGTTAGAGGGCTGTGCCATCCCTTTCTCATCTCATAAACATCTTTTGGTTAACTTTCGTTCTTGTTGTTTAAAAAAAAAAAAAATATATATATATATATATATATATATATATATATATATATATATATATATATACTATATATACATAGTCTGATTGTTAGCTGTTGTTCTTGTTGATTTTGTTGCTACAATGTCTTTCAAAGATTCAAAAACCTCTGGGTTTAAAAAAATTTGAAAAATGCAGACAAAAAATGTCCATTACTGATAGGCATACTGTTTGTGTGTACTGTTTAGGAGTGGTCCATCTTCAAGAGTCCTGTTCAGTCTGTCACTCTTTCAAATCACAGGGCTCTTTTGGAGAGAAAGAATAAATTGATTCTCAGAGCTCTGTTGAAAACCCCCTTCTCCAAAGCATTACAAGAAGGTCTGGGTTCTTCTAAGCCTGACCAGTCTCCTTCTTCTAAATCAGTCAAGTCTGGGAAAAGATATTCCTCTTCCAGTGCTCTGTTGGAGCATTCTAAAAAGATTTCAAAAGTTTCCTCTCCGGATCCAAAGACTGTCAGATCCGAGAGGCCTACTACTTCGACACCATCAGTTTCGGTGCTGGTGGAGTTTCAGTTGCAGAGCTGGTCCCCTGGCTTGGAACCGGTATCCCCTACTCTCAGGTCACCCTTGCTACAGCCTTCCAAATCTCCTGCCCCACGACTCAGTCTTTCAGGAGCCTGTCTGACAATGATGTGGATCGAGTGGTGTAGAGGCTGTTAAGGACACTGGCTCTCTGCAAGTTGTTATTGGATCCATCTCCGAGGGATTCGGATCTGACTGAATCCTCCCCTTCTGCATAGATTCCTCTCTGATATGACCTCGGACCTTGGAGCTGGAATCTCCAGAGCTAATATTGGTGGAACCGTCGGAACCAAGACCTATCACAGGATCTTAGGATCCGAACATTGCTCCGACTTCCTCGGTGCCATTGGAACTCAAGGAGTCTAGGAGTCGATGCTCTCTGGTCTGGTCCGGGGATGGGAGTCAGACTGGACAGTTATCAGATCCAAACTTGCCTCTCAGGGTATCGGCTCAGGTGAGCTCGGCTCCTACCTCAGCCTTGGAGCCGTCCCCCTTGGTCCTAGGCATTTCCTCCAGTTCTTCAGAGCCGGGGGTTTCCTTGGATCAGGGATACAGAAATTCTAGGCCTCAGGATGCCCCACATGGTGCCCACCGCTCTTCTAAAAACTGCCCAGATTACCCCTCGGAAGAGGTCCCTAAGAAGAGGTTATGCAAGAGGAAGCATTTAGACTCCCCAGAGGAGTCAGTCACTTCAGATATGGACCTCAATGAAGCCAAAGGGTCCCCATGGTCACCTCCTGATGATGTCTCATTTGGAGACATCTTAGAAATACTTAAACAGAGAGGCAGCTGGAAGTCCACCAACCCTTCAGCAGAGGAGTCTGTGTACCTGAAGGCTTTTGGATCTCACCCTTTCTCCACTTGGGTGTCTCCGCCTTTCAATGAAGTTATGGACTTAGTTTCTCGAAAGGCGTAGGAGTCTTCAGATTCAGTGGAACCTGTTCCTCAGAGGCCAAATAAGGTCATTACCTCACACTCAGACAAAACATTTCTTTAGGGAGTCCCAGTAGATGTTATGGTGGTGGCAGCAGCCACCAATAAGGAACTTTCAGAGATATCTTCTTCTGTCCATCCACTAAACAAGAAGTCTCGCATGATGGACAGATATGGAAAGTGCATTTTCTCTTCAGCGACATTTGCTCTTAGATCACTGAATTACTTAACTCATTTTACTAGACTACAGAGAGATCTCCTGAAGGAGCTAGGAGATACCCTCCAAGGTTCAGTAGCTGAAGGGGTGTCAGGGAAAATTTCCTCTCAGCTCTCTACCTTAAATTCTGTGGTCAACTCCTCCATGAGACTGATTTCTTATGCAGCGGAAGGAGCAAGCAGAGCAGCAGGTTGAGGAATTTCCCTAAGGAGATGTTCTTGGATGTGCTTGTGTGATTTTGTGGAGCTCTTTAAATCTTCCTTTGTGAATGCCCCGTTCGATGGCTCATCTCTGTTTGGCCCAAAGTCAAGGACACACTAACCAGGTGTGAACAAGAAGGAAAGACTCTCTCTGCCATAGGAGTCTGTTTTTCCCTTCCTACCAGACCTTATCCCAAAGGTCAGAAAGGAAGTGGGAAAATGTGGTTTCAAAAATCTCAGAGAGCTTTCCAGGACACACATATGGTGATTCTCCCCCAGGGGCAGAGGGGGAAGTGGTACAGCAGATTCTGACCACGTGACAGATGGGGTGCACTGAATCAGGGAGACAGGGAATCCTTCTTTGGTAAGGCCTTTCAGTGCTTCTGAAAGGAGGCCCACCTGTCCATCTCTGGAGGCAGTCAGGGGCCACTTATCGTTTTACCCAAAAGTCTGACTAACAATAACAAAAGACAAGTGGGTACAAAGCATCATATCCAGAGGTTACTCCATACCTTTTTATTTCCCCATCCCAAACATAAAAAACATCCCAGACGTTCCACCCAGTAAAAGGGAACAGGCAACTCTAGAAATTCAAAGGTTGCTAGACAAAAGAATCATCCAAACAGTCTCCACAGACCAAATAGGATCCGGAACTTACTCAAGATTCCTTTTAGTTCCAAAGAAAAAGGGGACTTTAGACCAGTTCTGGATCTCAGCAACCTAAACAAATATGTAAGAAAGTCCAAGTTCTGGATGGTAACACTGCAGACAATTCTACCTTTTCTGGGACAAGATGATTGGATGTGCTCGTTAGACCTCCAGGATGCATACTACCACATAAAAATGGACAGGAGATCCAGGAGACACCTGCACATTCAGCTGGGAGCCAGCCATGACCAGTTTCAAGATCTGCCCTTTGGCCTCACTACAGCCCCACAGAGTGTTCACCAAGTGTATGGCAGTAGTCGTGGCTTACTTGAGATACCTAGGATTCCGAGTGTTTCCATACTTAGACGACTAGCTCCTAACTGCCATCACCAAGCATCTACTAAAAAAAATGAGAGACACCACCTTGCAGCTCTGCTCTCACCTAGGAATCACAGTAAACTACAAGAAATCTGCCTTGCTGCCATCTCAGCATATCATTTTATAGGAACAGAATCATGGCTAAATTTCCTGCAGGAAGAGTACAAGTTCTTAAACATCAGGTCTTAAAACTTCTTTCCAAGAAAAAAAAGCACACACAAGGACAGTCCTGAAAGTCCTGAGGACCATGGCAGCAGCAATAACCTTGATCCCATTAGCACATCTGCACATGAGAATTCTCCAGTGGCTACTGTCCACTGAATGGTCGATGCAA